>NW_027597854.1:0-63299 GCF_964194155.1 Cetorhinus maximus | reverse complement strand
GGGAGGGGGGGAGGGTAGGGGGGTACAGCTTGTGAGGGTTGGGGGGAGTGAGGGGGTATTTGGAGATGTCACCTCTCCCACTCTCTCACTCTCTGCAGAATTGCCAATTTGTGCCAGTCTCCAAAGATGAATGTGGCAAAAGGTGGATACCGTGTATTCTCAGCCAACTCCAATGCAGCCTGCACTGAATTAGCCAAACGCATAACCGAGTAAGTGGACTCTCCAATCTTTTGGCACTTCTGGTAAATAATAGTGCAAGGAGTAAGATTTCATTTAATACATCAGGAGAAAGCTTAGGTCTTGCTTGTCCTCTGATCCGCTTGTCTGTGCGGCACATGTTGAGGGCCTGGGTGCTTTGTGTGGGGCCCATTTGCCATTTGGCCTGTAATGTCACTGCCAGCTCTCAACTCGCACTCCACGTTCACACTTCTCCCTTACCATTTGTGGGAAGGAAACCTAGCCACCCTCTGTGTATAAATATGTTCTCCTCACTCCTGCCTCTTTTGGAGATCTGAAATATCTAACCCATTGTTATCAACTAACTGACCAGTGAAAGTCTGATAATTTGACCAGTCTCTATCAGATCGCCTTTTTTTTGAAATGAGACAGTCCTGATTTCCCACGTTGTTCCTTATCAATAGGTTTTTAATTCCTGGTGACAATTGAATTAGTCCCAATGAGCCTGTGCCAGCATTCAGCGAGATCATGACCGATCTGTGAGTTAGCTCCAGTTCTGTAGATTAGAAAAGCTGGGACTGTTTTCCTTGGAGAAGAGAACGTTGAAGGTAGATTTGATAGAGGTGTTCAGAATTGTGAGGGGTCTGCACAGAATAGACAGGGAGAAACTGTTCCCACTGGTGGAAGGATCAAGAACAAGAGGGCACAGATTGAAAGTAATTGGCAAAAGGAGTAAAAGCGATGCGAGAAAACCCTTTTCATGCAGTGAGTAGTGAAGATCTGGAATGCAGTGCCTGAGAGTGTGGTGGAGGCAGGTTCAATCAAGGCATTCAAGTGGGAATTGGATAATTATCTGAAAAGGAAGAATATGCAGGGTCCTGGGGAGAAGGTGGGGGAATGGTACTAGGGCATTGCTCATTTGGAGAACCAGAGCAAACATGATGGGCTGAATGGCCTCCTGTGCTGTAGCAATTCGGTTTTTGAACCCACTTTGTGGCCTGTTCCGCCCTTCCTAAAGTGAGTGGCTTGAAACTGGACAATCTAACTGCAGTGTAAGTTTACAGAGAGAAATTGTATTCTGATGAAAGGTCTCTGAAATGAAATTTAAAATTTGTATCCCAATTTATTCTTGCACAATATCCCATGTCAGCAGGGAGTGCAACATTAAGAGTTGAGTCACCTATCCAGACTGTTCTTGAAGGTTTTCATTCTTTCTCTGGATGTCTGATTGATCAAGAAGGTGATGTAAGCCCCCACTTTGAACCGCTGTAGTCCCTGTGGTGCATGTACACCCACAGTGTTGTTAGGGAAGGAATTCCAGGATTTTAACCCAGAACAGTGAAAGAACAGTGATATAGTTTGAAGTAAGGATGGTTTGAGACTAAGGGGTGATAATGTCAAAACAGCAAGACTTCGGGAGAGAGAGGTTAAAACAGCGAGACTTTGGGACAGAGAGGTTAAAACGATGAGACTCAAGTAGGGGTAAGGGTAAAATAAAAACAGTGGTCCATATTCTATTTAGTTAAGATATGTCTGGGGAGCTCAGTACCGTGATTTGCACATCCTGCGCTATGTGGGAAATCCTAGTCGCTCCTGGTGGTCTGGATGACCGTGTGTGCAGGAGTAGCCTCCGACTGGAGCAACTTGAGCTCCGGGTTTTGGAGCTTGAGCAGCAGCTGGGGGCACTACGGTGCAGTCATGAGGCTGAGGGGTTCGTGGATAACACGTTTCAGAACGTGGTCACCCCGCAGATTAAGGAAGTGCAAGCAGAGAGGGAATGGGTGACCACCAGACAGAAGGAGACCAGGCAGGTAGTGAGGGAATCTGCCAAGTGCATCTCACTCGCAAACCATTTTTCAGCCTTGGAAAACGGTGAGAGTGATGGTTCCTCTGTGGAGGCCAACCAGAGCCAAGGCCATGGCACTGTGGGTGGTCCAGCTGTTCAGGGTGGGAGGAAGAAGTGTGGAAGGGCTATAGTGGTAGGGGATTCATTAGTGAGGGGAGTAGACAGGTGCTTCTGCAGCTGTAGACATGGCTCCGGGATGGTACATTGTCTCCCGGGTGCCAGGGTAAAGGATGTCACAGAACGGCTGCGGGGCTTTCTGAAGAGGAAGGGGAAACAGCCAGAGGTCATGGTCCATGTTGGGACCAATGACATAGGGAGAAAGGGAAATGAGGCCTTGCAAGCAGATTTTAGGGAGTTAGGTAGAAAATTGAAAAGCAGGACTTCAAAAGTAGTAATCTCCGGATTACTCCCAGTGCCACGCAGTAGTGAGTATAGGAACAGAAGGATAGAGCAGATGAATGTGTGGCTGGAGAGATGGTGCAGGAGGGAGGGCTTTAGATTCCTGGGCATTGGGACCGTTTCTCGGGGAGGTGGGACCTGTACAAGTTGGACGGGTTACATTTGAACAGGAACTGGACCAACATCCTCATGGGGAGGTTTGCTAATGGTTTTGGGGTTGGGATCCTGAAAAGTAATTCAGAGGGGAGAGAAACTGAGATGGAATTAGAAGTTAAAAGGCGAGTGAGTGAGTCTGGAACGCTGAGGAAACATAGGCTAGATAAGGAAGGAGTGAGTTTAGCAAGGCTAAATGGAATATATTTTAATGCAAGGAGCCTGAGGAATAAGACAGATGAGCTGAGGGCACAGATAGGCATGTGGGAGTTTGATATCATAGATATGACCGAGACTTGGCTAAAAGGGCAGGATTGGCAACTCAACATTCCTGGTTATAGGGTATTCAGACGAGATAGAGAGAGCGATAGACGGGGGCGGGGGGTGTTGCAATATTGGTCAAGGAATCAAAGCAGTGAGGAGGGATGATATCTTGGAATGATCATCAAATGAGGCCACATGGGTAGAAGTAAAAAAACACAAAAGGGAAAAACACTGTTGGGTGTATACTGTAGACCCCCAAACAGTCAGGGAGACATAGAGGATCAAATATGTCATCAAATTTCAGAGAAGTGTAAGAATAATAAGGCAGTAATAGTCAGGGATTTTAACTATCCAAGTATTAACTTGGGATAGTTTTAGTGTGCAAGGTAGGGAGGGAGCAAAATTCTTAAGTTGCATCTTGGAGATCTTTTTTAGCCAGTATGTGGAAAGCCCAACAAGGGAGGGGGCAGTTCTGGATCTAATATTTGGAAATTAGCCCGGGCAGGTGCAAAGTGTATTGGTAGGGGAGCATTTTGGAGATAGTGACCATAACTCAGTTAGAGTTAGGATAGTTTTGGAAAAGGATAAGGTTGGGTTGGGGATGTAAGTTCTGAACTGGGGAAAGGCTAATTTTACTAAGATGAGATATGATTTGGCCCAAGTGGACTGGGAGCAGCTACTTGCAGATACAACTGTGTCAGAGCAATGGGAGGCATTCAAGGAGGAAATAGCAAGAGTACAGGGCAAATATGTTCCTTTAAAGACAAAGGAGAGGACCAAGTCCGAAGAACCCTGGATGTCAAGGGACAAAAAGGTTAGGGTTAAGAAAAAAAGAGAAGCTTATGGTAGATACCGAGAGCTCAATATGGCAAAGTCCCTAGAGGAGTATAAAAAGCACAGGAGGGAACCTGAAAAGGTAACTAGGAAAGCTATGAGAAAGCGTTGGTGGGTAGAATAAAGGAAAACCAAAAGGGGTTTTTTAAATATATAAAGAGCAAGAGAATAACTAGGGAAAGAGAAGGGCCAATTAGGGACCATAGGGGTAATCTGTATGTGGACCCAGAAGACCTGGGTACAGTCCTCAATGAATACTTTGTGTTGGTCTTCTCAATGGAAAAGAACAATGCAGGTATAGACATCAGGGTGGAGGACTGTGAAATATTAGAGGAAATTAACAGAGAGAGAGAGAGGAGGTATTAGCTGGAGGTTTAGCGGCCTTAAAAGTGGATAAATCCTCAGGCCTGAATGAGATGTATCCCAGGCTGTTGAGGGAGGCAAGGGAAGAGATATCAGGGGCCCTGGCAGTAATTTTCAAATCCTCTTTGGCCACAGGTGAGGTGCGAAAGGACTGGAGGATTGTTAACATTGTCCCATTATTAAAAAAGGGAGGAAGGGATAGACCAGGAAATCACAGGCCAGTCAGTCTAACCTTAGAGGTGGGGGAGTTACTAGAAAGAATTCTGAGGACAGAATATATCTGCAGTTGGAGAGCCACGGATTAGTCAGTATGGATTTGTTAAGGGAAGGCCACGTTTGACAAATTTAATCAAATTTTTTGAGGAGGTAACCAGGAGTGTTGATGAAGGTAATGCATTTGATGTGGTCTACATGGACTTTAGCAAGGTTTTTGATAAGGTCCCTCATGGCAGGCTGCTCAAGAAAGTAAGAGCCCATGGGATCCAAGGCAAACTGGCACTTTGGATCCAAAATTGGCTGAGAGACAGGAAGTAGAGGGTGATGGTAAAGGGATGTTTCTGTGACTGGAAGTCTGTTTCCAGTGGGGTTCCACAGGGCTTAGTGCTGGGTCCCTTGCTGTCTGTGGTGTACAGAAATGATTTGGACTTAAATGTAGGGAGCATGATCAAGAAGTTCGCGGATGACACGAATATTGGCAGGATGATAAATAGTGAGGAGGATGGTAGTAAACTGCAGGAGGATAGCAATGGACTGGTCAGGTGGGCAGAACCGTGGCAAATGGGATTCAACCTGGGAAAGTGTGAGGTAATGCACTTGGGGAGGGCTAACAAGGCAAGGAATTACACTATGAATGGTAGGACCCTGGAAAGTGCTGAAGATCAGAGGGTCCTTGGTGTGCATATCCACAGATCCCTGAAGGCAGCAGGGCAGGTAAATAAGGTGGTTAAGAAGGCATATGGGATACTTGTCCTTATTAGCCAAGGCATAGAATACAAGAGCAGGGAGGTTATGCTGGAACTGTATAAAACGCTGGTTAGGCCACAGCTGGAGTGCTGTGTGCAGTTCTAGTCACCACGTTATAGGAAGCATGTGATTGCACTGGAGAGGGTGCAGAGGAGATTTACCAGGATGCTGCCTGAGCTGGAGGGTCTGAGCTATGAGGAAAGATTGGATAGGCTGGGGTTGTTTTCTTTGGAGAAGCGAAGGTTGAGAGGGGACCTGATAGAGGTGGATAAGATTATGAGGGACATAGGGTGGATAGGAAGGCATTTTTTTCATTAGTAAGAGTGGTCAATAACCAGGGGCCATAGACTTAACGTAAAAGGTAGATTTAAAGTAAGAGGTAGAAGGCTAAGAGGGGAGTTGAGAAATTTTTTCACCCAGAGAGTGATGGGAGTCTGGAACTCACTGCCTGAAAGGGTGGTTGAGTCAGAAACTCTCACAATATTTAAGAAATATTTGGATATTCAGTTGCGTTGCCATAGCCTCCAGGGCTATGGGCCAAGCGCTGGAAAATGGGATTAGTGTAGTCACGTCTTCGTTGACCAGTGAGGACATGATGGACCGAATGGCCTCCTGTGCTGTAAACGTCTATGAATGTGCCCCTGTGCTCAGTGCCCTTGTCCTTAAACATGGCAGAAGTTACAGATTTGTAATGTGCTGTTGAAGGGAGTTGGTGTGATGCATCGTGTGAATACTACATACTGCAACAACAGTGTACTGATGGTGGAGGTAGCAAAAACTTGTACCTGACAACTGGGTGACATTATCTGTGAACACTGAGGTTGCGTCACGTCTCTGGTGCAGCTTAGACTTCAATATGTGATGCTGAAGTGCCTGCTTGACGTTGTGATAAACCAAAATGACTTCCTTAAATATTAGTTGGACCGAAGCTATCTGGCCGTAAGTTCCGAGCTCTTCAGTGCTGGTTTGGGGGGCAACCCAAAGATGAACTGGAGAACCCCTTCAGATAAGGGTGTGCATGGCAATCGCCCAGGAGCGCAAACTTCCTCTGGGCAATTGCCCTGTGCTGGGAACCATCCGAAAATGCAATTTAAATCGCAACCTTCAGATGGTTCCAACTGGGTTGCACCAATAGTTACTCAGAAAAAGTTACAAGAAGTAAAACCTCTTCTAACTTCTTGGTAAATATTGTAAAGACCCAGACGGACTCACCCGCGGGACTCCCTCCATACCACTGACCCCCCCATGGGACTGCCCCACCCCTGATTAGCCACCCCCTCCACGGTATTCCCCACCCGCTGACATCCATGGGATCACCCCGCCCACACAATACTGCTCTCTCGACCCCGTGGGCCATACTGCCACCCCCACATCCATCCAAGGCTGATCGCCCCACCACAACCCAACCCAATCAGACCCCTCCATACTTTCCCACCCTCCCCTATGACAAGACCCCCGCCCCCCCCCCAACTCCCCACAGGCCCGACTCAACCTGACACCCACCTGCACCCCTGGCAGGCCCAAGGTCAGACCTGCTGTACCCCATCTACTGAGGCCCGACCCCCTGAAACCCTCTGCACCGAGGACCCGAGACCCTCCCACCACCAAGGACCCGAGGACCCCCTGCGCCCACAACCGAGGAGGCCCCTACGCTCTCTCTCCACCCCCCCACCCCCCACCCACACCGAGTAGCGAGCCCCCTGAGGCGGAAGATCAGGTGAGAGGCTCAGAAGAAAAATCGTGTCAGCAATTGGACACTCAGTGGCAATGCAACGCTGACTGCCACTCCAAGGAAGTTACGGCCCATTGTGTTTGAAGCTCTATGCTATTGCCTTTGCTCTTTCTACACTGTCCCTATCAAACACTCCCAGGACAGGTACAGCATGGGGTTAGATACAGAGTAAAGCTCCCTCTACACTGTCCCCATCAAACACTCCCAGGACAGGTACAGCATGGGGTTAAATACAGAGTAAAGCTCCCTCTACACCGTCCCCATCAAACACTCCCAGGACAGGTACAGCACGGGGTTAGATACAGAGTAAAGCTCCCTCTACACTGTCCCCATCAAACACTCCCAGGGCAGGTACAGCACGGGGTTAGATACAGAGTAAAACTCCCTCTACACTGTGCCCATCAAACACTCCCAGGACAGGTACAGCACGGGGTTAGATACAGAGTAAAGCTCCCTTTACACTGTCCCCATCAAACACTCCCAGGACAGGGACAGCATGAGGTTAGATACAGAGTAAAGCTCCATCTACACTGTGCCCATCAAACACTCCCAGGGCAGCTGCAGCACGGTGTTAGATACAGAGTAATGCTCCCACCATCTAAGAAATCCTCAAATAGAGAAGTTACTATTTGAGTGTGTTAACGCTCTAGGTTAATAAATGTTTCAGAGATTGCTTCATGATCTTATTCTTTGTTGATCGTAATTATAACCCTGGTTGTACTATGATCCCGACACATCATGTATTAATCGGTCCTCTGTTTTAGAAAAATGGTAAAATTACACCAACTAACTGTTCTTTTGCTTTTCCACTCCTGATTTTTTTTCCTTTGTATATTACAGCTCGTTTTAGAAACCCAACATGCATTGTTTTTATGTTACTGGGTTAGAGATAGTTGACACACAAGCAGAATAATAGCGAACTTGAGTATTGCTGAAAAAATAAACATACTGTCAAAGCTTTTCATGTTGCACTCATCAGGACAGACACAAGAATATTGAATTTCATAGTGCACGAGAAAAGGGTGCTAATTGGTTGTTCAAGGCCTTGCCATGGAGAATGCACCAGGGAACTACTGTCCCTAGTGCTTTTGCTAAATTCAAAAAAGGAGCAGTGTCTGGACATGTTCCTTTTGCCTGCAGAGGGCTGGTCCCTGCGTATGAATATATGTAGCTTCTAGCGAGCGTTAGTGTGCCACAGCATGAGGCCGACTGATGATCATAAATTGGATATTGGTGTAATTCTTAGCACGTTTGGGATTGTTCAGCAAGTGCTGTCCAGTCATCGAACCACATCTAACATTAGACATGGTATTCTAAGTTTTACAAGTGCGGGCTGGTTGAGTACACCAGCCGATTATGAACAGTCAAAGGGACATGCTGTTTGATATGATCTGCCGGCTGTTGGGGGCGTATGTCCTTTGCTCCTGGCATTGCACTGGCACTGAAATTAATATACCACATTACTCGTTTGTGTAGAAGGCAGAACATCTGTTTGGCTTGATGGCAGCATCCTGTTAGTGGCAAATACCACTCATGTTGCTATTGAATCTGCGAGATTCTTCTGTTGCCCCAGTTTTGAGATACGCTACCCTCCAGGGTAATTGGAGGTATACTGGGCACTTTTCATGTCCAAAAGTAGCGGCCTTATGACCACACGTGTGCATGTGTGAGACGCAGCAAGCAATGGCCGGATCAGGGTAGCCATTATCCTGCAGGATAGCTTTGATGTGCCCAATTGCCCGGTGAACAAATGGATCAGATCCTATTTACGAGATTACTGACAAGGCCAATATTATAGCAAGTGGGGCTGTAGGAATGACAATGCGTATATTGACCAGTGAAGGTCGACAGTCCTCGAGAACTCATTAGTGGATTTCTCAACTAGCCTGTCGAGGAAGGGGAGCTCATTGGACTGCTCCGTTTCAACGGTGAAATTGAGTGCGGGATGGAGCGCATTACGGTGGGAATGGAAATTCTTACACACAGCTGCAGGTTCAAATATAGCAAACATATCATCTACATGTTGGAAATGTGTAAGGGCTAGGAGGTTAGGGTCATTATCAAAAACACCTTTCTCATGGAAACTGATGAAGATGTTAGTGAGAGCTGGACCTCGGGGATCCCATGGCAACACCATCTATTTGGGCAAACATAGCGTCATTAAAGCTGAAGTCAACTGAGTGAGTTGCAAAGTTCAGATTCAGAAAATGGTTGGGCTCACAATATGGCTCACTTACGCTTGCTAAGCTGCATATATTCATACGCAGGGACCTGTCCTCTGCATGTCCAGGCACTGCACTTTTTTAGAATTAAACAAAAGCATGGGGGCACAATAGTTCTCTGGTGCATTCTGCATGGCAATGCCTTGACCAACCAGTCAGCACCCTTTTCTTATGCAGTATAAATTATTGCTCCCTCTGAAATTTGGCATTCTTGCATCTGTCCTGATGTGCACAAGACGAAAAGCTTCAACAGCATCTCTATTCAGCTATACTTCCTTCCTTTGTCAGGGCCATATGCTCTATCTCACTACTCTTTCAACTCCTCCACTGTTGCTAAATTATCAGACTGTTTATCCAACATTCAGTACTGGATGAGCAAAAATGTCCTCCAGTTAAATATTGGGAAGATTGACACCATTGTTTTCAGTCCCGGCTCCAAACTCCATTCCTTAGCTACTGACTCCATCCCTCTCCCTGGCAACAGCTGAGATTAAGCCGGTCTGTTTGCAACCATTTGACCCCGAGAGGAGTTTCTGACCTCATGTTTGTGCCATCAGTAAAATTGCTTATTTCCACCTCTGTAAAATCGATCATCCTTGACCCTGTTTCAGTATACCTGTTGCTGAAACTCTTTTATGTCTTCGTTACCGCGAGACTTGAGTATTCTAATACCCACCTGGCTTGTCTCCACATTTTGCCCTTGGTAAATTTGTCATCCCAAGTTCTGCTGCCTGCACCTTAACTTGCACCAAGTCCCATTCCCTTACTGGCTCCCAGTGAAGCAACGTATTGATTTTACATTTCTCATTCTTGCATTCAAATCCATCCATAGCCTCACCCCTCCTCATCTCTGTAATCTCCTCCAGCCCTCTGAAATATCTGCACTCCTCTAATTCTGGCCTCTTGCTCATCCCCAATTTTAATTGCTCCACCATTGGCGCCCCCGCCTTCAGTTGCCTGGGCCCCAAGCTCTGGAATTCCCTCCCTGCACCTCTTTACCTGCTACCCCCCCGCCCCCCCCTTTTTAAGATACTTCTTAAAACCCTGCTGTTTGATTCATCTTTTGATCATCTATGTGGCTTATGTCAAACTTAGTTTTATAATGCTCCTGTGAAGCTTCATGGGTTATTTTATTACATTAAAGGTGTTTTTTTTAATACAAGTTGTTGGTGAGATCTCCATTTCCAATGTTATGTCTTTGCAGATTCTCCAGTGATGTAGGGTTACAGAACAATGCATGGCCAACTTGAATTGCTCCCTTAATTAGATCCCAACTATTTGGTGTGTGCCTAGTTATTGAACGGTTAAAACTTTCAAAAAGAATGTTGAGCTAACGAGGGAAATTTTACACTTGTATGTAGTTAAGTTTGTCCTGTGATATTTAAATTTAGTTGAACCTATGAAAACTAGCTCTGCATATTTTTGAAATGGAAATTGTACAATTTATCTGGTCTTTCATAAACCAATGAATACTTAAAAGTTAAACCATTACCCAAAAGTTAATTTGAAAGAAATCAATAGTAATCGCTTGCCCTTGGGTCCTTGAGTGTCTCCTTGCCTTGTGGCTCCAGCTGCTGTTGGTTAACTATGAATCACATAGGCTGTAATTATAATGTTGATCACATCCTGAGCAATGCTGAGACTGCAGTTATAAATCTTTAATCACTTCTTTGTTTTTCTTTAGACGTCTTGGAGTTGAACTTGGCAAAGCTGTGGTTTACCAGGAACCAAACCGGGGTAAGGGGCTATGTTCCCTTGTGTACAGTGGAGTGACGATAGCTGCTGCAATGTTCAGTGTAATTTGTCTGTTCGGTTCTTGGCCCAGGAAACGCGTGTGTGACATTTGTGTACATAGCTTCTGGAATTATCCTGATTCCTTGTTTCTCCCCCTCCCCCACCTCAAACCTGTAAGAAGTGGTTACATTTCTGAAGATAATTTCTTCTTTTTGTGGCTGGGTGCACAGCAGCCAGTATAACTAGCATTCTTCCACTGAAGGTGAGGGCAGCCTATGTGGGGTTGGGATATCGGGGGCACACAGTCACTAATGATCTGGAGTTCTATTTTATATTTACCACAATATCTGGGTGTGTGACTGCAGATTAAACAATATCCTTTCAGATCAATGTGACGTTTGTGCATCACTGGATATTTATATAAGCAGCTTTCTAAGAAAAGGGCTTCTTTGATAGAACACTAATATAAAACAAGATACTGTGAATGCTGGAAATCTGAAATCAAGACAAAAATTGCTGGAAATGTTCAGCGGGTCAGGCAGCATCTGTGGAGAGAAACAGTTAAAGTTTCAGGTCAATGATGAGCGAGGAGGGTTTGTGTGCGTGTGAGGGGGGCGTGTGTGTGCATGTGAGGAGGGTTTGTGTGCGTGTGAGGAGGGTTTGTGTGCGTGTGAGGGGGGCGTGTGTGTGCGTGTGAGGGGGGCGTGTGTGTGCGTGTGAGGGGGGCGTGTGTGTGCGTGTGAGGAGGGTTTGTGTGCGTGTGAGGAGGGTTTGTGTGCGTGTGAGGGGGGCGTGTGTGTGCGTGTGAGGGGGGCGTGTGTGTGCGTGTGAGGGGGGCGTGTGTGTGCGTGTGAGGAGGGTTTGTGTGCGTGTGAGGAGGGTTTGTGTGCGTGTGAGGAGGGTTTGTGTGCGTGTGAGGGGGGCGTGTGTGTGCAAGCATGCACGGGGAGTTGAGTGTGAGGGATGGGGGGCCTGCATGGGTGGGGTGGGGGGGTGTGTGTATGTGTCCATCACAATTTCATACAAGAAATGAGCGCTAACCACCTTACTGTTCTTGCCAAGTTTACATAATTTCAATAGAGTGGGGAATCTCTGCAGAATTTCCAATTGTTTTGATGAAGTTTCACTTGTTCTGAGTGACTTGGAGATAATCAGTATATAGATTTTCTTGAAACTAATTCTTTACATTATTTACAAAGACCTCATGTTCTCTGGACACAGACTTCTGGGTCTTGCTCTCTTGGAGCCTCTTGGTCATTTGACCCTGATGTTATGCTTACATTGTTATTGACATCATTGTCTATATATCATAACCATTAACCCTTTGCACTACACCGATCTCGCCCAGAAGTACATACCAGCCCTCCTTCAGCCACTAAAAGATTCCATAAAATTGATGCTATCATTTTATGGTAAGGATTGAAACTAATTGTGCACATAATAGCTTTTAACGTAACTCAGCTGCTTTTCCTGACCTCCTTCGAGTTGGTAGAAGAACAGTGGAATGAATAACTCCTTCCTGTGCTGTATGACCCTACCGATTCTCCACAGTGAGCTGCAATTTCAGAACCAGGGGGCAGATGGAAGAAACACTTACTGGTCAGGTAAAATGTCCCCATTGCAGGGAGTGAAGGGAATTGTGCTTTCTGTGCTGGGGCATAGTACAGGAAGGCTTGAAATATTGTTAGGATGAAGAGAAAGGTGCACTTGAGTTACCTCTATGTATTTCCCAAATTGGACTGTTATCTCTGGTGTGAAACAATTTGTTTATAGGCTAAAACAGTGTTTAACTTCAGTTACAGGTTAATCAAAGCATCACTAATGATGTCTTATTTCTCAGCATGTTGCATTGTTTCTTACAGAAACCCGGGTGGAGATAAAAGAATCAGTTCGTGGGCAGGATATTTTCATTATACAGACCATCTCGAGGTAAGTGTTGCCTGGCTGCTACCTCAGTAATCAGCGTTGTTCTGTGCAGTGTTACAACTGTAGCCAATATACACTGAGCAAGCCAAATCCCAGAGGGAAACTTGCCTTCCTGATCATAACTTTTTTTTTGTATTTTGAAAACAAGGGGAAAACTACTGTTCCCAGAGGTATAGAATCCCAGTAACAGTTTTAGAATTTTAAAATTAGAAGATTTATTAACAAGAAAAAAACACTTAAGCACACAAGGTTAAAATTACACAATTAAACAGTTTTGTAAAACATTCCTTCAAAAAAGCTCACTTGGTCAAGACATACAAGTAAACTACTTGGCAACAGCTCCCTTATAGATTTTTAATCATACAAATCCAGTTATATGTCCCAAGGCAATGCTGCTACTTTAATAAAGTACACCACATGACTTCTCCCTCTCTTCCACTCTGCTGTGGAACCGAAGGAAATTCAGAAACGGACTGCTTTCTGAAAACAGACTTTTCTGGATGGCTGCATCAAAGTCACAACTTTCCTCAGCACAGAGCTGGTCTCAGGACATCTCCCCCACACAGGCACCTCAACTCCATTCAAAACAAAAACAGAATTACCTGGAAAAACTCAGCAGGTCTGGCAGCATCGGTGGAGAAGAAAGGAGTTGACGTTTCGAGTCCACATGACCCTTCAACAGAACTGAAGTATAGTTAGGAGAGGGGTGAAATACAAGCTGGTTTAAGGTGGGGGGCGGGGGGAGAGAAAGTTGAGGGTGGGGTGGTTGTAGGGACAAGCAAGCAGTGATAGGAGCAGATAATCAAAATATGTCACAGACAAAAGGATCAAAGAGGTGTTGAAGGTGGTGATATTATCTAAGAAAAGTGCTAATTAAGAATGGATGGCAGGACACTCAAGGTACAGCTCTAGTGGGGGTGGGGTGGAAAGACTGACATGGTATTAGTTGTAGATTTTAAAATAATGGGAAAATGGACAATAGCTTGTCCCTACAACCACCCCACCCTCAACTTCTCTCCCCCCCGCCCCCCACCTTAAACCAGCTTATATTTCACCCCTCTCCTAACTACACTCAGTTCTGTTGAAGGGTTATGTGGACTCAAAACGTCAACTCTTTTTCTTCTCCACCGATGCTGCCAGACCTGCTGAGTTTTTCCAGGTAATTCTGTTTTTGTTTTGGATTTCCAGCATCCGCAGTAGTTTTTTGTTTTCAACTCCATTCAACATCTTTCCTTAAATATCCTGTTCCCCTTTGATCTTAGACTCCATTGTTCTTAGCACCTCTTTGATCATTCTTTTCCAAAATATAAAAATCTTTCAAGACTTCCTAATGCCTCCTCTTTCGGGTCAAATAAAATTTAATAACCTTCCTTTGATTACCTATGAAACCTTTGTAAGTTGTAAAAGTCCCTTGTCACTTCTAAACCCCCTTTAACATTTAACAGCTGAAAAGTCAGGTTCCTGCTTACCTTATAGTGCTCATTCAGGCACGCGCGCACTGTCACTCACAGCTTTCTTTACAGATTACCACCATATTCCCAAAAATATAAAAATAACATCCATCTTCACGAGTGTCGCTGAGCAGGTATGGACAGTGTGGGGTGGGGTCAGGGGGCTGGTCGGTCGGCGGGGGGGGTTCTATCTTAGTGTTGTTTTGCAGAATATTAACCTTCTGTAACTGCTGGTTGGATGCACAGTGCAAGATTAGCAAGTGGGCTGCATGTCATTGTGCAGGAAGGAGAAAGTCCAGTATCACTCGCTGTTCTGTGCATTACAGAAAACAAGCAGACTTCGAACTCTCAATATTTTTCATTCTCTATTCATGTCTGCGTCCGTGGCTTTCAAATAAATTACTTGGGAGATCAAAGTGAACTTGGTTTTACAGCATCAGTAACAGTATGGGTTTTTCTATAAACTATGTGGGTGAGTGACTGGAGCAGAGAGATGGGGGGAGGGGGTAGTTTTGTGCGGGTTAAGTTTTCCCATCGACATTGCATTTTAACAGCAAGTTCTTCACCCACTAAAATAAGGAGCCCTTTCCCCTCATTCTTCTGCAATACTGAACAAAGGCACTTCACTGTTATTCAAGTTTCTCTATTCTGTGCACAGCACCACAAATCAGCGTCTGCTATGTGTTTATTCATTTCTTACAGTTCCATAAATTAATTCAATACTAGAAATCTAAAACAAGATCTGGTCACTATTACTGGTAAATGTGAAGAGAATCCTGTGCAGTCCTGGAATAGAACCAGCATCAGAAAGCATGTTACTAGCCTTACCCACCAATCAGGAACAGTGTCAGGATTGAAGAGGCACAGAAGCTCAAAATCTATTGATTAATTAAGGAATCCAAATATGTAGCACATGCTATCCTACTCCTTCTCCATCTCCCAGCTCAGACTCAGATCTTTAAATTTCCTGGTCATTGCGGAACTGGTAAACTTGAACTCATCTCCGATTCCACCAATCATCGAGCAGTCTTGTCCACTTCTTGTGTTGAGCGGATGTTACAATCAGCTTTGTGCTCAAAGGAGCAAGAAGGGTTATGGGCTGCATCAAAGGAACTTGCTTGCTGTGATACCTGCCTGACTGCCTCATTGAGCCTAAGGCAATTTAAGATTCTGTGATGGGGATTGTAACCTCCTGTAGGAGGTTGGGCTGAATGGCCTCCTTCATCTCTGTGTATCTTTGCCTTTGGAGATAAGATAAGCAAAATATGACTGTTGTGTTAATGGCTGTCATGGTAAATACATGTGCTGGAGTTGAGTGAACTTGCATTATTGCCGAGAGACTCCGACCAGGCTAATGGTTTGTACTATTGCAGAGATGTTAACACGGCTGTGATGGAATTACTGATCATGGCCTACGCCTGCAAAACTTCGTGTGCCCGGAACATCATAGGTGTCATTCCCTACTTCCCCTACAGCAAGCAATGTAAGATGAGAAAAAGGGGCTCCATTGTGTGTAAGCTACTCGCTTGCATGCTGGCTAAAGCGGGTGAGTAATGTTTCATCATGTGTTTGGTGCCTAGATGGGTTTCTTTGGGGTTTGTCTATTTTCCCTAAGTAAGCTACTGAAGACTGTAGCTTGTTGAAAGGTTATTATTTATTCACAGCTTTATGTACATCTTAGGAACTCTGCACGCGGCTGAACTCCACCTCCCACCAGATCTCTGTTACTTTGTCATGTGTCATTACATCATTGTTACATCAGCATCAGGTGCTTCTGATGCTAACCCTTTTCTCCACATCTCCCCCAATCTTTACTCCAACTATATACATCCTCCTACATGTCCCCCCACAAAGCCTCAGACTTCACAGAGTTAGTCTCTGAAGTGCATTGACCAATCTCCCTGATCTTGTTCTGATTTCTTTCTGAGATCAAGGACATTCTGCATTCTCTCTTTGTTTGATATGAGTGTCCTTCCCCTGTGTGGATCTGAATGGTAAGCCCACATTTCTATTGGCTTCCTTTCCAAAGATATTAAGGTGCTGCAGTTTTTCCTTGTATTTCCGTGGTCCATCTCAATCCTGTAAGATCTCTGTTGTGGAGCTCTTTCTATTATTTTTCTGTTGGTCTCATACCCATACTCTCTCCCAAGGCTGCAGCACTGACAGGTCTCGTGCTCTGTGCCTGAAGTTAGTTATGAGCCTGTTTGTGTCTCTGTTCCTCATCATGCTTTTTAACTCTCTCATGGTCATTCGAGGCGATATCTGGCTCTAGTTTCTGGAAGTTGTGTTCGGTCGTCTTCCCATTAGTAACTCTAATGGTGAGAGCCCATTTTATAGCAGTGTGGTGCAGTAACTTCTGTTTCAAATCTCCCTTTGGAAAACCCACATCAGTGTGGAGTTGTTCTGGGAAGTCGTGGATGGTACTTCTGTTTAAAGTGAAAGCAATTTCTCGGATTGGGTAATATTTCCTGGAATTTATGGTTAAGTGAGATAAGAATCTATAAGATAAAAGCAAAAAAAAAAGCAAAAAACTGCGGGTGCTGGAAATCCAAAACAAAAGTACCTGGAAAAACTCTGGTCTGGCAGCATCTACGGAGGGGAACACAGTTAACGTTTCGAGCCCGTATGACTCTTCAACAGAACTAAGGAAAAATAAAAAAGAGGTGAAATATAAGCTGGTTTAAGGTGGGGGGGAGGGTGGGACAGGTAGAGCTGGATAGAGGGCCAGTGATAGGTGGAGATAACCAAAAGTTGTCACAGACAAAAGGACAAAGAGGTGTTGAAGGTGGTGATATTATCTAAGGAATGTGATAATTAAGGGTAGAAAGCAGGACGAGCAAGGTACAGATAGCAGCCCTAGTGGGGGTGGGGTGGGGGGAAGGAACCAAAAAAGGCTAAAAGGTAGAGATAAAACAATGGATGGAAATACATTTAAAAATAATGGAAATAGGTGGGAAAAGAAAAATCTATATAAATTATTGGAAAAAATGGGGATCGGAAAGTGGGTGGGGATGGAGGAGAGAGTTCATGATCTAAAATTGTTGAACTCAATATTCAGTCCGGAAGGCTGTAAAGTGGAAGATGAGGTGCTGTTCCTCCAGTTTGCGTTGAGCTTCACTGAATCTATAAGGGCTGTTACAAAAAAATAGTTTTATTGCATACCTAAAAGCATTTTGGGGCTGTTTTGTAAGATTTTTCTAACCGTGTATCTTTTATCCTGTGTGTTTAAGCTTTTTCTTTCCTATCTTTTAATAAACATTTTTAACTCTTCAAACTGCTCCTTTTGTCCATCTTTCAAGGATCTGTAGGCTTGCCAGGCCTATAATCTTTTCTTGGAGTTTTTCTGTGTCTTCTACTCCCTGTCCACTGCCACCATGCCTTGACGCCTGTTCGGGGCCTAAATGGGGTTCTTTGGGGGTTTGTTTATTTTCTCTGAGTAAGTCACTCAAGATTGTAGTTTAAGACCATTATTATTTATTCACAGCTCTATGTACATCTTTGGAACTCTGCCCAAGGTTAGACTTCTCCCTCCAGATCTGTTACTCATTGATGTGTCATTACATCATGCTCTACATGTAATATTATTGGGGAGGGGAAGTGTTTGTGATATTTTAGCATGTTATTTCTAATTATGAATGTTGGCTCTGTTTACTCTACAAAATCATAAATTCTTTGAACTGATAATAAAAATTGAGGTGAGGACGGGTAGAGACTGTAGAAAATGTTGACTCTCCTTTCTCTGAACCTTTGTCATTAAAGGTAGTTGTGTTAGCATCCTTACTGAGCACTGTAGGGGGACACCAGCCTGATAGAAGGACTTGATAGTATGGGAGTGGCATTATGTTGAAGCAGATTCAATGTTAGAGACTGTTTTGGCCTCAGTTTAAAGCCTGTTTGTTTAGTGCGTTGTGTGCTGTGTCCTCAGGTTTAACCCACATTATCACAATGGACTTGCATCAGAAGGAGATCCAGGGCTTCTTCAACATTCCTGTTGACAATCTTCGAGCATCGCCATTTCTCCTACAATACATCCAGGATGAGGTGAGATTGTGGGAATTAGCGGGAGTCATACTGAGTTTCTGTATGTATATTCAGTACCTGCTAATGAGTTGTTTTCCGTTTTAATTAAACACGGAATGATTTAAAATTTACAATTCAGTCATTTTCCCAATTGTTTTTATCTTCGCTTTGCTAGAGAAATTCAGAACTAATCCCACCGTCCCACTCTCATAAGGCCATAAGTTTTAGGAGCAGAAATTGGCCATTCAGCCCATCGAGTCTGCTCTGCCACTCAATGAGATCATGGCTGATTTGATAATCCTCAATTCCACTTTCCTGCCTTTTCCCCATAACTCTTGATTCCCTTACTGTCTAAAATCTGTCTTTCTCAGCCTTGAATATACTTAATGACCCAGCCTCTACAGCCCCCTGCGGTAAAGAATTCCACAGATTAACAACCCTCTGGGAGAAGAAATTCCTCCTCATCTGTTTTAAATGGGCGCCCCCTTACTCTGAGATTATGCCTTCTGGCCCTAGACTCTCCCACAAGGGGAAACAACCTCTCAGCATCTACCCTGTCAAGCCCCATAAGAACCTTCTATGTTTCAATAAAGTCACCTCTCATTCTTCTAAACTCCAATGAGTACAGGCCCAAACTAACCTACTCCACCTCTCCTCATAAGAAAATCCCTCCATACCTGGGATCAACTTAGTGAACCTTCTCTGGACTGCTTCCACCGTCAGTATATCTTTCCTTAGGTACAGGGACCAAAACTGTTCACAGTATTCTAGGTGTGGTCTAACTAGTGCCATGTATAAAAGCAAAATATTGTGGATGCTGGAAATCTGAAACAAAAACAAAAATTGCTGGAAAAACTCAGCAGGTCTGACAGCATCTGTGGAGAGGAAGACAGAGTTAACGTTTCAAGTCCGTATGACTCTTCATCAGAACTAAAGAGAAATAGAAATGTGGTGAAATATAAGCTGTTTAAGGGGGGTGGGACAGGTGGAGCTGGATAGAGGGCCAGTGATAGGTGGAGGCAAAGGAGAGATTGCTAAAGACGATATAAACAAAAGATCAAAGGGGTGTTGACGGTGGTGATATTAGCTAAAGGATGTGCTAATGGTGACAAATATATTACATCTACTGGTTCCCCTTTATCTACCCTCCTTGTTATATCCTCAAATGACTCTAATAAATTTGTCAGGCATGAAGCCATGCAGACTCTGCTTGATTATATTATGTATTTTTAAATGCTCTATTACATCCTTGATAATAGGTGCTAACAGTTTCACAATGACAGATGTTAAGCTAACTGGCCAACAATTACCTGTTTTTTTGTTTCCCTTTTTGAATAAGGGTGTTACATTGGCAGTTTTCCAATCCTTTCGGACTTTTCCTGAGTCTAAGAATTCTTGGAAGATTACTACCAGCGCATCCACTATCTCTGTAGCTACTTCCTTTAATATCCTAGGATACAACCCATCAGGTCCAGGGGACTTATCGGCCTTTAGCCCCATCAGTTTCCCTAATACTTTTTCTCTAGTGATAGTTATTGTATTTATTTCCTCCCCACCTTTTGCCCCTTGATTATTTAGTATTTTGGAATGCTATTAGTGTCTTCTATCGTGAAGACTGAAGCAAAGTATTTATTTAACTCCTCTGCCATTTCCTGGTTCCCCATTATTATTTCCCCAGCCTCATTCTCTAAGGGGCCTATATTCACTTTGTCCTCTCTCTTCCTTTTTATATATTTAAAGAAGCTCTTCCAGTCCATTTTATATTTCTTGCTAGTTTACCCGCAAAGTTTATTTTCTCCCTTTTCATTTTTTTGGTCATCTTTTGTTGGTTTTTAAAACTTTCCCAATCCTCTGGCTTACCACTAATCTTTGCCACGTTGTATGTTTTTTCTTTCAATTTGATTCAATCCTTAACTTCCTTGGTTAACCATGGTTGGTTTATCATCTTCCTTGAAACCTTCTTCCTCACTGGGATATATCTTTGTTGTGAGTCATGAACTATTTTCTTAAACATCTACCATTGTTCATCAACCGTCTTTTCTGCTAAACTCCTTTCCCAGTCCACTCCAGCCAACTCTGCCCTCGTACCATTGTAATTACCCTTATTTAAGTTTAGCACAATTCCTGCCTGATTAATTCTACCCCCGCCCCCCCACACCCCCAATTCCACACCAAGCCAGTCATGGGAGATTTTACCCACAGTCTCCATGTAAATCCTGAGGTTCTATTTGCTTTTTAACAGCCCTCTTTAACTTAGAACCCAGAGTACTAAAGGAAATAGTCCTGGAAATATTGGATGCATTGGTGGTCATCTTCCAAAATTCTATAGACTCTGGAGCAGTTCCTACAGATTGGAGGGTGGCAAATGTAACCCCACTATTTAAAAAAGGAGGGAGAGAAAAAACAGAGAATTATAGACCAGTTAGCCTGACATCAGTCGTGGGGAAAATGCTAGAGTCTATTATAAAAGATGAGGCAACAGAAAACTTGGAAAACATTAATGGGATTGGACAAAGTCACCATGGGTTTATGAAAGGGAAATCATGCTTAACTAATCTACTGGAGTTTTTTGAGTTAGCTAACCATGGTTGGTTTATCCCCTTCCTAGAATCTTCCTTCCTCACTGGGATATATCTTTGTTGTGAGTCATGAACTATTTTCTTAAACGCCTACCATTGTTCATCAACTGTCTTTTCTGCTAAACTCCTTTCCCAGTTCACTGCAGCCAACTCTGCCCTTATTTAACATTAGCACAGTTGTTTCCAACCCAAGGTTCTCACTCTCATACTGAATGCTAAATTCTACCATGTTATGGTCACTGTTTCCTAGGGTATGTTTTACTCTGAGATCATTTATTAAACCTGCCTCATTACACATTACCAGATCCAAAATAGCCTAATCCCTGGTTGGATCCACAACATCTTGATCTAGGAAATTGTCCCGAATACACTCTGAATTCTTACTCATGGCTACCTCTGCCAATTTGATTTTCCCAATCTAAATGAAGATGAAAGTCACCCATGATTAATGTTCTGCCTTTTTTACATGCCCTCATTATCTCCTAATTTATTCTCTGTCCTACAGTATAGCTATTGTCAGGGGGCCTATAGACTACTCCCACCAGTGTCGTCTTCCCCTTGTTATTTCTTACCTCCACCCATATCGATTCTACATCTTCCGATCCAAGATCATTTGCTATCGTACTTATTCCATCTCATACTAACAAAGCTACCCCACCACCCTTTCCTTCCTCCCTGTCCTTTCGAAAAGTCACATACCCGTGAATGTTTAGTTCCCAGCTATGATGATCTTGTAACCACGTCTCCATAATGGCTATAAGATCATACCCATTAACCTCTATTTGTGTAGTTAATTCATTTATTTTGTTTTGAATACTATGTGCATTTAAGTAAAGAACCAGTAATTTTGCCTTTTTACCATTTTTTCCCCCTTTGACCCTATTTGGTGCTTTTTATTTATGTTTGTACACTCTGTCCCTTCCTGTCACACTCTGGGTATCATTACCTAACTAGCTGCCCTGCAATGCTGCCATATCCTTTTGCTTTGTAAGCTTATGTATCCCCTCTCCAGAACCCTCCCCCTCCTTATAACCCTGTACATTCTTTTGATTCAAATAGCCACTGTTTTCCTTTTAAACATGCTATAGTTTCTGTCTTAAACACTTCATGGCCTACTCCTTAATTATTAGTATGTTCTTAAAAGCAGTAACATAAATTTCTTCTAACCTTCCATTTTTGGTCGTTTTAAATTAATGGCTGCTCATCACTTTTCCCCAGCCAGGAAAAGTAGATTTTCCCTATTTCACACTACAAAACAAGTCAATTTTAAAACCGATATTAAGTTTCCTCTTAGGTCGTGTATTACAGCAGAGAAAACAATCTTGTTTTGCCTGATAACTATTGTTTCCTATTCATGAAACCCTCTTGGTGAATAAATACACACTATTACTTGAAATTTCTGTCCAAAAAAAGGCACCCAGAATTGCGCATAACAGCCTGTGGGTGTCCTAGCCATTACCTTGTGCAAATTAATCACTACTTCATTACTGCTGCATTCTAGTTTGTCTAAACACTAAACTATATACTGTAGATCTTGGCATACAAGTCAACCCAGCTTATAAGACGACCCCATTTTTTTTTGGTATCATGCTTAGGCATGCACTCAGCATGTAAGTTAACCCCCCCATTTCTGTTAAGGAGTCATTAGGAGTTGGCCTCAATTTTTTGCCTCAAATACATGTTTTATTCACCTCCTAAGTCTGCACATGGGATCAAGCAGGCAATACAGACTGTTGCCAAGAAGGTGTGTGGGTGTTTAAGACATGCCCAGATAGAGCAGATTGCATGTGGCAAACGACAAACAGAAATTGGTTCTCCGGCAAAAAGAATGAAGCATGAAGCTAACTCGACAAAGAACTGTGCCGCAGCAAGGGAATTCAGTGCTCATGATAAACTGTTGTGAGAATGGAAGAAGCAGTAATCGCCCTGAAGCAGATGCCCAAGACCAAATGCACCATGAGAACAGGGACTATAGAATGGAAATGGGTCCTTGAAAATCTTCAGAATGGTTACATTGTCACCAGAAATTCAATACATATATGTGCACTTTAGTAGCCAAATCAAACCCTGAATCCAGCAGAGATTTCAGAGCAACAGCTGGCTGGTGTAGCTGCTTTATGGAACCAAATGACTAATGTTGTGGCAGAAGACCAAGATCGCTTGGAGACTACCAAAGATCTTGATCCTAAAATGACCAGTTTCCAATGATTTATCATCAGAGAGCGACAAAAGCACAAGTACCCATTGTGCCACACGGGTGGAACACCCTCGAATTTCAATATACCCCAGCAACCGAACCGTGGAGTGGAAAGGTTCAGGACATGAGAAGACAAGATTCACAGTGAAACTAGCCTGCATGGCCGACGGAACAAAATTAAAGTTTATGATAATTTTCAAATGTAAACCATGCCGAAAATCAAGTTCCCTGCAGGAGTTTTTGTGCGTGTTCATGACAACAGTTGGATGGATGGATAAAGAGAATGAAGTTGTGGATTGATGATGTGTGGAAAGGTCATCCCAATGGCCTACTCAAAGAATGCAGCTTATTAGTGTGGGACGTGTTCAGATGCCATATACCTGATGAGATCAAGAGCCACCTGCAAAGAAATAACATCCACATTGCAGTTACACAAGGAATTTAACGTTTGTAGTTCAACCTTTGGATGTGTGTTTCAACAAGCCATTCACAGATCATGTTCACGCTGAATGGAATGGGTGGATGATTGTTGGAGAAAAAAAACCATGGGATGCTACTAATGCACAAAGTGCCATAAGATCATTCAAAAAATGTGGAATAGCTAATTGAATGGATGGAGAGGAAGATTTGTTGTGGAGGGATGATTCTGAAACTGAAAGCACCACATCTGATCCAGAGCGGGATCCTTACAATGATGCCATAGCCAAAGTGATTCAGAATTGGATGTTGAAGACGATGAATTTGACGGTTTTTAAAACATTTTGGTTATGATTAAGGGTACCTTTGTAGAGTTAATTCATTCAAGAAAACATGTGACATTGATTAATTTGAATTACCGATGTTATGTTTCTTTTCATATTTCAAAATGGCGACCACCTACACCATCGCCAGCCGTTCACATTTTATACTCAGCTCCACCTACACCATCGCCAGCCGTTCACATTTTATACTCAGCTCCACCTACACCATCGCCAGCCATTCACATTTTATACTCAGCTGCACCTACACCATCGCCAACCGTCGACATTTTATACTCAGCTACACCTACACCATCGCCAGCCGTTCACATTTTATACTCAGCTCCACCTACACCATCGCCAGCCGTTCACATTTTATACTCAGCTACACCTACACCATCGCCAGCCGTTCACATTTTATACTCAGCTCCACCTACACCATCGCCAGCCGTTCACATTTTATACTCAGCTACACCTACACCATCGCCAGCCGTTCACATTTTATACTCAGCTCCACCTACACCATCGCCAGCCGTTCACATTTTATACTCAGCTACACCTACACCATCGCCAGCCGTTCACATTTTATACTCAGCTCCACCTACACCATCGCCAGCCGTTCACATTATACTCAGCTACACCTACACCATCGCCAGCCGTTCACATTTTATACTCAGCTCCACCTACACCATCGCCAGCCGTTCACATTTTATACTCAGCTACACCTACACCATCGCCAGCCGTTCACATTTTATACTCAGCTACAAGTCACCCATTTTTGGAAGAATTTTCTGAGGCTTCAAAGGTTGACTTATAACTATTTAATATGTACAATCCTTCTCTTTCCCTCTGAAAATAAAAGGTTAACAATTGGGGTAAAGTGAAATGTTTAATTTAGGCAGTGAAGTGTAATTAGGAGCAAACGCAGCAGACAAGGTGCATTCTGGTGCCGTTGAGTATTTATACATTAATTTATATATTTGAACATAAGAACTAGGAACGGGAGTCGGCAATTCAGCCCCTCGAGCCTGCCCCGTCATTCATTACGATCATGGCAGATCTCATTTTGGCCTCAACTCCAATTTCCCGCCCTCTCCCCATAACCTTCCAACCCATTACTAATTAAAAATCTGTCTATCTTCTCCTTAAATTTATTCAGCGTCCCAGCATCCCCTGCACTCTGAGGCAGTGAATTCCACAGATTCACAACCCTTTGAGAAAAGTAATTCCTCATCATCTCTGATTTAAATTTACCACCCCTTAACCTCTCGTTCTAGAATGCCCCACAAGGGGAAAACATCCACTGCACGTCTACTTTATCTATCCCCTTTAGCATCTTATATACCTCAATTAGATCTCCTCTCATCCTTCTAAACTCTAGCGAGTATAGGCCTAAACTGCTCAATCTCTCCTCATAAGACAAGCCCCACATCTCTGGAATCAATCTAGTGAATCTCCTCTGAACCGTCTCCAGTGCGACTACATCCTTCCTCAAGTAAGGGGACCAAAACTATGCACAGTACTCCAGGTGCGGCCTCACCAATGCCTTGTACAGTTGCAACAACACTTCCCTATTTTTATACCCTATTCCTTTAGCACTAAATGCTAAAATTCTATTTGCCTTCCTTATTACCTGCTGTACCTGCAGACTGGCTTTCAGCGATTCATACACGAGGACACCCAGATCCCTCTACACTGAAGCATTCTGAAGTTTCTCTCCATTTAAATAATGTAGTCTTTTTATTCTTCCGATCAAAATAGATAACCTCACACTTATCCACGTTAAACCCCATCTGCCAAAATTTGGCCCATTCACCTAACCTGTCCATATACATTTGTAAATTTCTTATTTCTTCATTGCAACTTACTTTCCCACCTATTTTGGTGTCATCTGCAAATTTAGCTATAGTACCTTCTATCTCTGAACCCAAGTCATTAATATAGATTGTAAATAGTTGGGGCACAAGGATCGAACCCTGTGGCACCCCACTAGTTACAGCTTGCCATCCAGAAAAAGACCCATTTATCCCGACTCTCTGCTTTCTGTTGGTTAGCCAATCCTCTATCCAAGCTAATATATTACCCCTAACTCCATGTGATCTTATCTTGTGTATTAATCTTTTGTGTGGCACCTTATCAAAGGCCTTCAGGAAGTCCAGATATATTTCATCTACAGGTTCCCTATTATCCACTTTGCTTGTCACATCTTCAAAGAACTCTAGAAAATTAGTCAAACACAGTTTACTCTTCATAAAACCATGCTGACTCTGATGGATTGCATTTTGACTTTCCAAAATCCCCATTACTACTTCCTTAATAATGGATTCCAACAACAGACGTTAAACTAACTGGTCTATAGTTTCCTACTTTCTGCCTCCCCCACACCTTTTTGAATATTAGCATTTTTCCAGTCCACTGGAACCTTTCCAGAATCCAGGGAATTTTGGAATATTATAGCCAATGCATCTGTTACCTCTGCTGCCACTTCCTTTAAGACCCTGGGATTTAGGTCATCAGGTCCTGGGGACTTGTCACCCTTTAATCCCAATAGTTCGCTCAGTACTTTTTCTCTAGTGATGTTGTGTGGGCCTGGGCTATTTAAGAATATAACATTTTTTTTGTGCCATCCTGGATTTGGATGTTAATGAAGAATTTTTGGAACACATGAGGAGGCCACTGAGCCTGGATCAGCGCTCTCTAAGAGAGCTTTTCATTTATTCCCATTTTCTGCCCTTTATCATGTGCTCTTTTTCAAATATTTATCCAGTTCCCAAAAAGCTTCCACTGCTGGTTCTGGTTGGTACTTTCCATGTCTTGACAATCCTCTTTGTAACAAATAAATCCTTTTTTTTGTGTGGTTTTGATGATTTTGAGCTATGTGCTATAGTTACTGACACACCAACCAAGAGCTATTGCTTTTCCTGATTTCTATATTAAAGTCTGTCTTAATTTTGAGCATAATTATCTGCTTAATCTTCTGTTTTATTATGAATTCTTTTTCTTTTCTCAAATTTGAAGTTTCTCATCATTTTGAATGCCTTCTGCAACCTTTCCAGAACATCTTTGATCTGTGACCTGATCAGTGGTTTCTGTAGGCGTAGCATTATCTACTCAGTGACTCTCCTGTTCAACTATATAATTGCTTTGCAGTAAAATCAGACTCCTGCTGCTCTCTGTGCTGACCAGACATGTTTTGAGTGTTTTCTGAAAGTCCATGTCTGACCTCTCCCCAAGCCTGTTGGCAAACTTATGAAACACTCCATGGAGTTCTGTCCCAGCCTTGCACCTGGCTTGGAGATAGCCCAGACTGTGTGAATTATAAGAGTGACACTGAAGCAAGTTCCATTTCCACAAGTGTTTTAAAGCTGCATATTCTTTCTTACAGATTCATGATTATAGAAATGCAATCATTGTTGCAAAGTCACCAGCTGCAGCCAAGAGGTAAGGATGATCTGTTCTGTTGCATAATGGACTTGATTGTAAACTCAGGGGAGAATGGCAAGTGTGCAAAGGCCTCTGCCCCCCCCTCCCCCCGAGATCTATGCACTCCTCTAATTCTGGCCTCTTGAACATATTTGATCTTAATCACAGAAAATGCTGGAAAAACTCAGCTGGTCTGACAGCATCTGTGAAGAGAGAAACAGAGTTGACGTTTCGAGTCAGTATGACCCTTCTTCAGAGCCTCTGCCTCTCTACCCCTCTCTCCTCCTTTAAGATGCTCCTTAAAATCTACCTCTTTGACCAAGCTTTTGGTCATCTGTCCTGCTATATGGTTATATGGCTTAGTGTCAAATTTTGTTGATAATACTCCTATGAAGCACCTTAGGACATTTTACTATGTTTAAGGCAGTACATAAACATAGGTTGGCGTTGTTTTGAAGTACAATGCCTTACGATGGGTAGTTTGCATACAGCCATTCCATAAGCAATAAGGAAGATATATGAGCAGTTAATCTATCTGCCCAGGGGGCCCGGAGCATCAGGAGAACTTGCTGCTCTTCATTCAAATAATATTTTCCAGTGAATCAAAGTAACAGGCAGATAAGGTCCCAGTTTAACTTCCCCACCAGCGGTACTGCACTCAGGTGAATGTTATGCTCAACTTGTGTGGTGGAGTTTGAACCGATTGTCTTTCAGACATGGTGTTGGGAGCTAACTTTATCCAAACTGGAAGTTTAAAGGGGATTCTGTGGAGTGAGCCCATATGGATAAGCCTTCAATGTGCGACGTCTGGTGTTGGAGAGTGTGCGTGCTTGATGACAGTTTTGGAATGTAATTTTATAATCTGTTACAAAGTTGTACCCTTTGCTCTTGTCTGGCTGCAGTGCTTAAAATAGTCTAGAAACATAGAAACTCTATGGCACAGAAGACAGCCATTTGGTCTGTTGTGTCTGTGCAAACTGAGAGAGAGAGACATCCAGTCCAACTCCACTTTCCAGCTTTTGATCCATAGCTTACAGTGCTTCAAGAGCATTTCCACATATATTTCAAATGTGATGGGGGTTTCTGCATCTACCACTGTTTTGGCTAATGAGTTCCAGGCCCCCAACACCTTCTGGGTGAAAAAACGATTCAACCCTGCTCAGACCCCCACCCACCTCCAATCCTTCTGCCAATTACTTTAAATCTGTGTTGCCTGTTTATTGACCTCTCTGCCAAGAGAAATAGGTCCTTCCTATCCATCCTATCTAGGGACCTCATCTCCCCCCTACTCCAGCCTCCTCTGTTTCAAAGATAATACCCCAGCCTATTAAGTCATTCCTTATAGCTAAAATTCTCCATTCCTGGCAACATCCTTGTGAATCTTCTCTGTAACCTCTGTAGTACAATCACGTTTAGTTATATTTGCAGCGACCGGAACTATATACAGTAACTCTAATTGTGGCATAACTAATGTTTTATACACTTTCAGCATAACTTCCCTGCTCTTGAATTTGATTTAGCCAATGAAGAAAATTATCTCATATACCTTTTTAACTACATTCCTTATCTACCTATACTGCTATGCTCAAGGATTTACACCCATGCACTCCAAAAATTCCCCTTCCTCTACACTTCTCAGTATCCCAGCATTTATTGTGCATTCCCTTGCCTTGTTTGCCCTCATCAAATACATCACCTCTCATTTCTCCAAATTGAATTCTGCCCATTTGGCCAGTCCACTGATGTCTTCCTGCAGTCTAGTCTCCTTCCTCGCTCTCAACTATGTAGCGAATTTTTGTACCATCTTTAAACTTCTTAATCATACCCCTTGCATTTAAGTGTAAATCATTCATATATATGCTGAAAAGCAAGGGTCCAAGTACTGACCGCTCTGGAATTGCACTGGAAACAGCCAGTCACACAATACCAGTGAACCCATTCCCTTTCCTTCCTCACACTGAGCTAATTTTGAATCCAGTTTTGCCACTTTGCCTTGGACCCTATGACCGTTAACTTTTCTGACCAGTCATCATTGTTGAGAACAAAAACAAAAATACCTGCAAAAACTCAGCAGGTCTGACAGCATCTGCGGAGAGGAACACAGTTAACGTTTCGAGTCCGTATGACTCTTCAGCAGAACTAAGGAAAAATAGAAAAGAGGTGAAATATAAGCTGGTTTAAGGGGGGGGGTGAGACAGGGAGAGTCATGTAGGTATGTTGAAGAGTCATATGGACTCGAAACGTTAACTGTGTTCCTCTCCGCAGATGCTGTCAGACCTGCTGAGTTTTTCCAGGTATTTTTGTTTTTGTTTTGTATTTCCAGCATCCGCAGTATTTTGCTTTTATCTCACCATTGTTGAAAGCCTTGCTAAAATCCATGTAGACAACATCAAAGCATTTTCATCCATCTTCAGCCAGAAGTGTCAAATGGATGATCTATTTGGGTTTCCTCCTGAGGCCCCCAGCTTTACAGGTGCCAGTCTTCAGCCAATTGGATTCACTCCATGTGATATCAAGAAACAACCAAATGCACTGGATACTGGGCCCTTATAACAACTCAGCTGAGGTTCTGAATACTTATAGCTGTACTGGAACAGATTTGTTAGAGCTGTGGCTGGGAGCACAACGTTAGCACCTACCCGACAATGGAAAATTGAGCAGCTATGTCCTGTCCACAAAAAAAAGGACAAATCCCATTCTGTCAATTACTATTCCAGGCATCAGCAAAGTCATGGAAGGTGTCGTCGACAGTGCTACCAAGCGGCACTTATTCAGCAGTGCCTTGCTCAGCGAGGCTTACTTTGGGTTCTGCTAGGGCCGCTCTACTCCAGACCTGAGCCTTGGTCCAAACATGGAGAAAAGAGCTGAATTCCTGAGGTGAGATGAGAGTGACTGTTTTCGACATCAGGGCAGCATTTGACCGAGTGTGGCATCAAGGAGCCCCAGTAAAATTAAATTTAATGGGAGTTGAGGGTGCAGTTGGTGGGGGAGTGGGCAGGGGGTAACTCCTTATTGGAGTCACCCCTAGTACAAAGGAAGGTGGGTGGGGGTTGTTGGAGGTCAATCAACTCAGTCCCAGGACATTGCAGCAATTCCTCAGGGTAAAGTCCTCAGTTCAACCATTTTCAGCTGCTTCGTCAGTGACCTTTTCTCCATTTTAAGCTCAGAAGTGGGGATGTTTGCTGATGATTGCACCACGTTCAGCACCATTTGGAACTCCTCAGATACTGAAGTAATCCAGACTAAAAATGGACTAGGCATGTTCATATCTAGAATTTTGCATCATTTTCCAATCCTCTCTGGCCACAGTTGTGATGCTGGAGGACCATTAACATGATATAATTATTTAAAAAGAGAGGAAAGGATAGTGCAAGTAATTATAGGCCTGTCAGGCTAACCTGTGCAAATTATTGGGAAAAATTGAGACAGTATAAATCGCCATTTAGAAAGACACTGATTAATCCAGGACATTCAGCATGAATTTGTTAAGGGAAGGTCATGTCTGACTAACTTGATTGACCCTCCTTGTTACATTCACAAAAAACCCAATGAGGGTAGTATTTTTAATTCATTCATGGTATATGGGCAGCAATCATAAGGCCAGCATTTATTGTCCATTCCTGATTGCCCTTGAGTAGATGATGGTGAGCCACCTTCTTGAACTGCTGCAGTCCATGTGGTGCAGGCACACCCACAGTGCTGTTAGGGAGGGAATTCCAGGATTTTGACCCAGCGACAGTGAAGTAACGGCGATATATTTCCAAGACAGGATGGTGAGTGGCTTGGAGGGGAACTTGCAGGTGGTGGTGTTCCCATTCATCAGCTGCCCTTGTCCTTCTAGGTGGTGGAGGTCATGGGTTTGGAAGGTGCTGTCCAGAGGACCCTTAGCGAGTTGCTGCAGTGCATCTTGTAAATGGAACACACTGTCCCAATTGTGCACTGGCGGTGAAGGGAGTGAATGTTTAAGGTGGTAGATGGAGTGTCAATCTAGCAGGCTACTTTGTCCTGGATGGTGTTGAGCTTCTTCTTGAGTGTTTATGGAGCTGCATTCATCCAGGCAAATAGAGAGTATTCCATCATTCCTGACATGCCTTGAAGATGATGGACAGGCTTTGGGGAGTCAGGAGGTAAGATACTCGCCACAGAATTCCCAGTTTCTGACCTGCTCTTATAGCCACAGTATTTATACAGCTGGTGTTACGATCCCAGTTGATGTTACTACTGGACAAGTCGGATCCCAGAATGGAACCTGGCTTGATAGATCCTAACTTCTATTTTCTGTTTAGAAACATGGAAAGTGGTCACAGAACACATTCACAGGCGTCTGCTGGCGTGCTTTTAACAGAAGAATGAAACATTTATTAAGCAAGAAGAAAGAACTATATTACACTACTCCGTCACCCACAACCAAACCTTTACAGATATACATAGATTCATAAGGATAACACAAGTTCTAAAATCTATCTTCTACTCAAGTGTTCACAGTAAGTACACAGGCCACGTACTAGTAGGCAAACTGTGGTTGGACACACCACATTGTGAAACCAAGTGACTGATGTCACCAAAGCAACTTCTGTGGATCTCTCATCAACTCCGCCTCCCCCCAGATGCTTGTCACACTGTGAGCCAACCGGCCTCACTGAACTCCGTCTTTCACACAAGGGTTTGCAATCTCCACTCCAAATCACTTTGGAATTTTCTCCCAAGTGAGGCTTTCACTTGGACGTCTGCAACCAGGATCTACCTCCAAGGTTTTGATCTCTACTAATGTTCCTCTGCCCGGATCACCATATGCATTCAAGCTTTGTTTTCCACGCCCTCTCTCAGATACTCAGCCATGCCACAGACATCACTGCTTCACGGGCTGCTAGTAAGGAGTCACCAACTTTGGCTGTCTCCTGTAATCTTCTGGCTTCTCGCAAGCCCACTTTGCCTTAATTCTGCTCGCGCAGCTTTCTCTCTGTAGTTTGGAACCTTTTCCTCTCCTCCTTACTTTAACTTCACTGAACAGGGGCTGTTCCAGATTCCTGCCCTCGCCCTTTACTTAATTGTCGTCATGGGACCTTTTCCTGTCCCACTCCCTGGTTTTAGAACTTTCTTCTTTTCTTTGGGACCTGCTTCCTGCAGCGCCCACTCATGTGCAGCTTCTTCTGGCACCTTCTGCAGAATGGTGTTCTCTTCCGGATCACCTGACCCCCCCCCCCATTTTCGCACTGCTTCACTTTTGGGGTGGTCTTTCCCTTCTGCGCAGGTGCAAGGCTAGCTTTAAATAAAAAACCCAAAAAATAACAATCTGCGCATGTGCGCAGGGCCATCTACCAGCCTAACACTGAGAAACCCAACCAACTGCGCATGTGCGGCCATTCTGCAGTCAGCATCTGGAGAACCTGAAGGTCATAATAAAGAACGACCTGTGCATGTGAGGCCATTCCAGGGCCAGTGCATCTCCGAGGCCTACTGGGAACTGTATAACCATTTATGAAACCTGACATTCCTAGCACCTCCCTATCAGACTTAGAGACTAACAATTTACTCTGTCAGCACAGCTCCTCTGCCATTGCCCACAGCAATGTGTTAACATCTTGCACCTTCTTAGCAAATCTCTTGGCTTGGACCCCTCTTGTCCCCACAGCAACAAAGCCATCCAGACTTATTGTTGGGCTGAATTCAGAGCAGGACACATGCTTCCCCCCCACCCCATTCCATTTTACCTTAGAGACAGCCCCAAAACACACTCATCTTAAACTTCGTATTTGTAACAATACTAAAGTTAATTTGACAAGTATGCACCCATTCTGCAAGTTTATTTGTTTCCCTGTATTTTGTCGCAGTCCTTCCCTAAATTTGGTGGTGCCGCAAGATTTGAAATTGGAGTTCCGATTCATGAGCTCAATTTTTTTCTGTAAATGGTGAAGTGCAGTTGTCCCAGCATTAAACCCTGTGGAACACTCCACCTCCCACTATTTGCCTGTCTGAGTAACTATCTTTAAGCCTTACTCTCGTCTATTTTGTTACCAATTGGCATCCATTCTGCTACTGGTCCTCTGACTCCACAGAGTCCCGTTTTGACCAGTTGGTTTTGTCAGCTCAGATTCAGAAATGGCCACTTCCAGCAAATGCCAAGTAAATGAGTTTGTATCAAAACTAAATGGTTGTAGTGAAAGTAAAGGCAGTAATCCTTCTGAAAATAACTGACTTGACCACCTTGACAGCCTGATTTAAAAATAACCGAGGAGCACAGTTGGAATAAGTAAAAATACTAAGTTTGAAAGAAAATAAATAAGGGCTTCTGTTAAATCCTGGCATTGCTAATTATGTAGGATTCACATTGCATTTCACAGGCTGGTGCTCAGGGGTTAGAGGCATTAGCATGGCTGCACCATGGATGCTGCTGATGTTTCACACACCACTCTCAGCCAATGGCTTTGTGATCTGTTGGTGAGTAGTCAGGAGTTTATTACACAAAGTATGCCACATTAATTTTAACATAATTGCTTACTCATTTCTCAGCACAGCTCTCTGTGCCAGTTCAGAATGCTTTTCAGTTTCAGAATCAGTAGGCGTGCGCTTCAAGCCAGATACATGTTGTGAAAGTAAAGAATACGTTGATATGCTGCCGTCTGTTTGACACCCCTCTCTTTCAGAGCGCAGTCTTACGCGGAGCGATTACGGCTGGGACTGGCAGTAATACATGGAGAGGCCCAGTATGCAGAATACGATATGGTGGATGGTCGTCACTCGCCACCAGCTGTGAAGAACACAACAATACATTCTGGCCTGGAGTTACCATGTAAGAAATATACTGGGCTGCAATTACTCAGGATTGTGGTTCTTTCAGATACTCCTATAGCTTCAGACATACTAAGTATAAAGACTAAACCTGACATCTTTCCTGGTAACTGTGTCCGAGCTGTGGGTGGCATTGGTAACTCCTGCACCTTGTATTTGAGTTGCAGTGTTTATTAACTTTGGTAATTGATACGTGGAAACTTGGCACAGTTAGAATGTTGGTTTTTCTTTTGAAAACTAAACTTACAAATAGCTGCTGCTTTATGACCAGGAGGTACAGCGCTGGCTAACACCTATTGCTCAGATTTGTTTTACTGCTGCTACAAAAACTAGTTCCACCCAGTTTATCTTTATGGCCCATCAGCTGTTCCCAAATATGGTCCTTACACAGTTTCTCTCCTTTTTGATCCCAACCCTTTTTGTCCAGATAGGTTTCAACCCTTCCCTTTCCTGAAGCCCAAACTCTCGTGCTGTTGTTCTGTACCGTTTATTGATTGTGCATGAAAGCAAGCATAAAATCACACTTTTTACACAGTTACACATTCTTTCTCTCTTACACACACTTGTTCACTCACTCAAACCCACAGACTCTCTGTGTGCGCTCCTGTTCACTTCCCCCCCTCCCTTGTGTCCGCCCGTTCTAAGTTCGCACCCATCCCCCACCTTGCTCAGCTGCCCCCTGCCCTGCTACCCTCTCCCACTTCTCCCCCCCCCCCACCCCTGCTGCTTGCCCCCTGGCTCCTGCTCTCTCTCTCCCTACCCTCTGCCTTGCATGTGTTTGCAGCCCCACATCTTCTTTCACCCTCCCAGGCTGGGGTTCCATGTTTTCTGAATCGAGCTGTCTTGCTTTAGTTGCTATGCTTTGTCATATCACCACATCCAAGGAATGAAAGCTAGAGTCTTCCTGGACTCTTAATCAGTTAAGCCATTGGAGATGCCCATGCACTTGGTGACTCTATTTGATAATAGTTCTGCTGGAGCTGGTTTGTTTGTGATATGAGGAGGTTGGCAGCTGACAGCGACTGCAGCTGACTTCGCTTTCACCATAGCCATGGTTTACATTCCAGGAAATTGAAGTGAAAATTGCATCTCCTGCAGCTGACGCACGCAAACCTGCTGAGTTTTAATCTCAGTTTGGTGGTTTGAAATTACAAAGTGTGTTCGATGCGAGTGGAATTCCATGGCACTCTCATCAGCTGGTGGACAGAAAACCTCTGTCTGTTTGACACCATTGCTTTTAGTCCTTCAGATTATGTTGTACTGTAACTTTGTTTTGTTTTATTAATTTATGTTCTGCCTTTGTGCGTTTGTGCTTTTAGCTGTACATAGGCTGCAAGTTCCGTTTCCTGGCATTGAGCTTCCAAGTACGAGAGTATAATTCTTCCGTTTAACTTTGTGGAGAGGCCTGGTTCTGGGATATGCAGGGCTGATTGTGATTTGCAGCTTATTATCTGCATGTATGAATTGGCAAATAACCACGGAGGGGCCTTGAGAGTCAGACTGAATAACGAGTGAAGCAGAATTTCACACACTTTTTCTAAATGTACGGAAGGACCATAGTGTCAAGTGTCCTGTTAATCAAATAGGGAATTCTCTTTTCAAAAAAAAAACAAGTGTATCCTTACAGCAGTATTGGCATATTTATAGAGACTTTAAAAATGCAAATAGAAAAAAATCAAAATTTGAGAATGTTGGAAATGCACAGTATTTCTGAGCATATCAGTAAAGGGTCATTGGTGTCAGACTGGTATCAGTACTGCCCAAGGCAAACAAATAAAACACATAAAAGCAACTGGGCATGAGATTTGTGCTTTGTAAGTAGGTGGGGAACTAGTAGAGGAGCCTCTTGTCCTTAAAACCCTTCAAGTTTTCAATCTGGATGTGGGCTGACTTTTTGGATGCTGATGAGCCCCAAGTGCATTTTCAGTATTTTCTGATATTATTTGAGACCTTTGTATTTTGTAAAGTGGCTTAATTCTCACTCATTGTTGCTGCAGTACTCCAGCACGCTTTTCAATCCCATCTTTCCTCCTCCTCCAGGCACAATGCCCTAAGAGGACATTGGAGGCCATGGATTTCCGTTGGATTGGTCCATGATTGTTGCTTGGCAAAGTACTTCAGTAGTTTGCCGTTGCTTTCTGCAGAATGGCTGACCAGGAAACTCTCCCGCTCTTACTGCCTGCCATCAGGCATGTTGGAAGGATTTACAGGCTGATAATCAACCTGTTTGCCAACGTTATGAACGTGGCCATCAATTCCTGAAGTGGGACTTGAACCTGGAGCTTTTGGCCCAGAGGTAGGGGCGCTACCACTGCGCCACAAGACCTCCGATCCCATCTTTAGCTGCTTATCCCATCTTTAGCTGCTTAAATGTTCTTTTGCCTTTGAACAACCTTACCTACTCAAGGGGTGTTGTTTCCCTGGGATGGGGTCTATTGCAGCCAAGGGCTTTTGGTGGTAAATTTTCAAAGCTTCTTGGAATTTGTAACCTTTGCGTTGGTATATAGGTTGAAATCCCTGGCAATACTGACCCCTTAACTAGAACAGTTTGTTATACCTGACAGTAAGTCTATTAGCTCCATAGTAGCATATCTGAGACTGCAGAGTGGGGACTCTGTAATACTTTGATTTTCTAATACCAGGGGCACAAAGGGGATCTCAGATTTTGTATTTGCTTTTTGACTCAATGGGTTGATGTTCCTGGTGATGCAATAACAGGTCTGTTTCCTTTGGGGTGCTGAGAGTTGCTAACAGTTAGGATGGGGGTGCCCAGGTGTGTGCTAATGTTTAGAGGTGTGCCTGAAATAGGATCATTTGAAAACCTCTGCACTAATGGCTGAGAGTTTACTCTGACCTGTGGTCTTTTACACACATTTTGTTCTGCTTGCCTGGTGCTGCGATTAGCCATGTATTGCATGTTTCAAACACTGTGCAGGACTGGACCATTCTGCTTCCACAGCTGTGATCTGTGATATTTCACCAGTGGTGCCCGAGGAGAAGGAAAATTTATGCAAGTGTCTTGAGAAATGCACGACACAGGGTTTCAGCTTTGGAAAAGGATGGGGAGTAGCACAGGGACCCCATGTCCATCAAACCTTTCCAGTGCTGCACAGTTTCAAAACTCATTCATACAAACCTGGCATGTTCTGGTGAAACGTTGATGATTTTTGATCCACCGATTGTGCTTGGGTTTGTAGTAATGAAGCTTGACCATTGCGTACACTACACACAGCAAACACTGGAGCAGTCTCTGAGTGATTGTTGGGTGTTGTGTGTTTGGCTTTTGTTAGGTGGTGAGAGCTTTTGGGAAATTGGAACTGGTTTTTTTTTTTGCATTTATACCAGATAAACGATGAATGAGGTGGCTGGAGAGTAACCAGGAACAACCAAAACCTTCAGTTATTAGTGTTTGAAAAAGCCTTCCAGCTTCTCTTGATTCTCATTCTTAGTGCATTGGGTGGTGTTGAATTAAAGGAACCTTCAACCTGCCATTTTTTAATGCATGCTGTGATTTGGTCTCTCATGATACAGGAGCTGAATAAAATGCACATTCTGCAACAGGGAGCTCATTGTGACACACTCTGGATCCCGCACTGCTGCTCAGACCTTACACCTTTTCCAATAGTGTGTAGATTTCCTTTCCATCCTGGGCATGTTGACCCTGCTTTGCTTATCAGCAGGAACAAAGTTCGGAAGTTTGGGCCTGACCACTCATGAGATGCCCCTTCTGTGTCTCTACTCAGTTTACAGCTCTGCCTCTGTGTATTTTCTTCCTTTATGAAATTGAACATTTTACCACAGCAATGTTGTATGCAGCAAAAAAAAAACTGAGCAGATGCAATATGTAGCACCAGAAAGATAAGACACAAATCTCAAAGTGATGATTCTGTGCAAAGTCTTGATCTGCCCAGCCCTCCAGTTCTCCTGACTGCAGTGTAACAAAGATGTGGAGGCATTAGAGGCAGTGCGTAGACCTAGCTCATGACATCTGAACTGCAAGGAGAGGCTGAAGAGCTTGGAATTGTTTCTAGTAGAGAAAGCGGATCTTGAGAGTTATTAAATATTCAAGATTCTTAAGAGAATTGAAAACTGGACCCTGAATATGGTTAGGGTTAAGGTACAATTGAAGCACCCAGCCCCTTTACTACTGGACAAACTATAACCCAAACCCCTTCCCTCTCCAGTTCCACTGTATTTCACAGCCTCTTCTATAAACCACATTGCGCATAGTCTTCTAAGAGAAATAATAAAACGGTGTCTGTAAAATGTTGCCTGTATGGAATGTGCCTTTTGTTCCACTCCCAGAGAGGGGGTTAGAAGGGAACATTTTTGGCCTGATATAAATAACCTGTCTCTTTCCATTGTGCAGTGATGATGCCAAAAGAGAAGCCACCCATCACTGTAGTTGGAGATGTTGGTGGGAGAATAGCCATCATTGTGGTAAGAATGAAATTGTACAAGTTTCTTGTTTCTCACTGGTATTTTAATGCAGGCTGTGATCGATTGGTGGGTAGTGTTATTCTCTGATTAGTGTGTGAAACAGGGTGATGCGATTTCCCTATTAGGCTGTATTTACACAAGAAATACGAGCAGGAGTCGATCATATGGCCCGTCAAGCCTGCTCTGCCATTCAAGACGATCAATGCTGATCTTGGGCTTCAACTCCACTTCCCTGTCCCCTCCCCATATCCTTTGATTCCCTGGGAGACCAACATTCTGTCTATCCCAGCCTTAAATATATTCAACATTGGAGCATCCACAACCCTCTGGGATACAGAATTCCAAAGATTCACAACCCTTTGAGTTAAGTAATTTCTCCCCCCCTCAGCCCTAAATGATCAGCCCCTTATCCTAAGACTGGGCCCCTGTGTTTTAGATTCGCCGACCAGCAGGAACAATCTCCCAGCATCCACCCTATCAATGAGATCACCTCATTCTTCTAAACTCCAGAGAAAATAGACCCAATTTGCTCAGCCTCTCATCATAGGACAACCCCCTCATCCCAGGGACCGATCCAGTGAACCTTCACTGCTCCAATGGAAGTATATCTTTTCTTAAATGTGGAGACCAAAACTGCACACACTACTCCAGATGTGGTCTCACCAAAACCCTGTACATCTCGAGCAAGACTTCTTTATTCCTTTGGGTCAAAATCCTGGAACTCCCTCCCTAAGAGCACCACATGGACTGCAGTGGTTCAAGAAGGCAGTTCACCATCACCTTCTCAAGGGCAATTAGGGATGGGCAATAAATGCTGGCCCAGCCTCCGAAGCCCACATCCCGTAAGTGAATAATAAAAAAAAAATCCTGTATTCCAATCCCCTTGCAATAAAGGCCAACATGCCATTTACCTTTCTAATTACTTGCTGTACCCGTATGTTAACTTTTTGCATTCCTTGTATGAGCTAACCCAAGTCTCTTTGAACATCAACGCTTAGAAATTTCTCACCTTTTAAAAAAAATATTCAGCTCTTCTTTCAACCAAAGTGAATAACCTTCCACTCCCCCACATTACACTCCATCTGCCATCTTGTTGTTCACTCAACTTAACCTGTTTATATCTCTTTGCTGCCTCTCTGTGTCCTCCCCACAGCTTACCTTTCCACCCAGCTTGGTATCATGAAGCAAACTTAGATACATTACTCTCTGTCTCTTCATCTAAGTCATTAATATAGATTGTAAATAGCTGAGGCCCCAGCACTGATACTTGTGGCACTCCACTATTCACTACCTGTCAGCTTGAAAAAGCCACGTTTATATCCACTTTCTGCTTCCTATCTGTTAACCAATCCTCTATCCATGCTAATATATTACCTCCAATTCCATGTGCACTTATATTGCCCTATTAAGCTTTTGTGTGGCACCTTTTTGAAAGTCTTTTGGAAATCCAGGTGTCCTAATCTACTGGTTCCCCTTTACCTACCTTACTAGTTACATCCTTTAAAAACTCCAATAAATTTGTCAAATTGGATTTCCCTTTAGTAAAACCATGTTGACTTGTTCTAACCATACTATGCTTTTCTAAGCATATTGTTAACACTTCCTTAATAATAGATTCCAGCATTTTCCCAATAACTGATGTTAGGCTAACTGGCCTCACTCCCTCCTTTCTTGAAAAGCGGAGTAACATTTGCCTTCTTCCAATCTGATGGGACAGTTCCCGAATCCAATGAATTCTGGAAAATCACAGCCAGTGCATCCACTATCTTTGCAGTTATCTCCTTTAGAGCCCTAGAGTGTAGGTCATCAGGCCCTGGGATTTGTCACATTTTAGTCCCTTAAGTGTCTCCATACATTTTTTCTGTTGATGTTAATTTCCCTAATTTCTTCACTCTTTTAAGCCCCTAGTTTACAGTCTATTTCTGGAATGAAACTTGTGTCTTCTACTGTGAAGAAAGATACAAAATATTTGTTCAATGCCTCTGCCATTCCTTTATTCCCCATGATGTCTCTCCTGTCTCTGATTCTAACGGACCAACATTAACTTCAGCTACTCTCTTCCTTTTCATGTACTTATAAAAGCTCCTTCAATCTGCTTTTCCATTACTAGCTAGCTTACTCTCAGATTCTTTCTTCTTCTTGGTGACCCTTTGCTGGTTTCTAAAACCACTCCCAATCCTCAGACTTGTTCCTGTTTTTTTTTGCAACATTATAAGGCTCTTCTTTTGGTCTAATACTATCCCTAACTCCCTGAATGGATCTTTCTTCCTGAGTTTTGTTTTTCCATGGAATGTATTTTTGTTGGACATTTTGAATTGTTTCTTGTTTCCCACTGTTCATTGGCTGCCATACCTTTTAGTCCTTTATCCATTTAACCTTGGCCAGTTCTCCCCTCATATCTATATCATTGTCTTGAAGGTTAATGTTCTTGTTTGTGATTGGAGTATGTCACTTTCAAATTTAACCTGGAATTCAATGGTATTATGATCATTATTTCCCAGTGAATCTTTTACTATGACATTACTAATGAACCCTGCTTCATTACACGATACTAGATTTAAGGTAGCTTCGTCCCTAGTCGGTTCCACAACATATTGCTCCAAGAGACTGTCATAAAAACCTTCCACAAACTCATCTTCTAAACCACTCTTGGCAATTTGATTCTCCTATTCTATATGAAGATTAAAGTCCCGCATAATTATTACATTGCCTTTGTTACAAACGCCAATGATTTCTTGTTTACTGCTCTGTCCAACAATATAACCACTGTTAAGGGCCTATAAACTACTCCCACAGTGTTTTTTGACTCTTGCTAATCCTAATTTCCATCCATACTGAATCAACTTCATGATCTTCTGAGGCCAGATCCTTTCTCTCTAAAGTCCTTTTGTCATCCTTTATCATCTGGACCACCCCCTGCCCTTTGCCATTCTCTCTGTCTTTCTGAAATATTGTGTATCCTAGAATATTTATTTCCTAACCTTGATCACCTTGTCTCCGTAATGACGATTAGATCTAAATAATTTTGTGCATTCAGATAATAAGCTTATAATTTCATTTTTTTCACTTCTATTCCCTGCAATGACCTTATTCATTGATGTACATTTTTTGTTAAACTCTCTGTCCCTGCTTGTCTTTAGCCACGTTGCTATACTCATCCGATGCCTTGACCTTTCCCTTTGGATTTCTAAATCTCCCTTCACCTGAACCCCGCCCCCCAACACCCACTCGCTTCCCCTTCCTGTTAATCTGTCCACAGCCCTGCTTATACAGTTGGCCATGCCACTGGCCCTAGTCCAGTCACTCGGTTCAAGTGGAGCCCATCCCACCAAATAGCTTACTCTTGCCTCAGTACTGATGCCAGGAATCTAAGATGCTTGTTTCTGCTCATCAATGAAACACAGCAGAACAACTCACTACATTGAGATATGAGATTCTCAACAGCACCTGGACAAATTTTATTTTATTTTTTCATGGGATGTGGGTGTTGCTGGCAAGGTTTATTGTCCATTTCTGATGAGGAAGGTGGTGGTGAGCTGCCTTCTTGAACCACTGCAGTCCATGTGGGGGTGTAGGTACACCCACAGTGCTGTTAGGGTAGGGTAGTTCCAGGATTTTGGCCCAGCAACAGTGAAGGAACGAATATATTTCCAAAACAAAAATAAAAATACCTGGAAAAACTCAGCAGGTCTGGCAGCAATCTGCGGAGAGGAACTTGGGTTAACATTTTGAGTCCGTATGACTCTTCAGCAGAATATTTCCAAGTCAGGATGGCGTGTGGCTTGGAAGGGAACTTCCAGGGTGGTGTTCCCATCTATCTGCTGCCCTTGTCCTTCTAGGTGGTGGTGGAGGTCATGGGTTTGGAAGATGCTGTCAAAGGAGCCTTGGGGATTTGCTGCATTGCATTCTGTAGCTGGTACACACTGCTGCTCCTGTGCACTGATGGTGGAGGGAGTGAATGGTGTGGTAGAGGGAATGCATGCTGCTTCTGTTTGCCTGTGTTGTAACTTCACCAGATTGGTACTTCAGTTTTGGCTGGCACTCCTCCTGTTGATGAGCTGTGGTTTGTCTTGCTAGATCGCTGTCTGCCGTTCTTTTCAAATTGCAAAGAATTCTGAATAATTTTTGATGTGTTTTACTTTTCAATCAGTTGACGTTGATTTGTTGTGAATGGTGCTCCCGCTGTACATGGGGCTGAGTTAACCCCTGGGAATTTCACTGAATTGTTCCGACCGGAATGGGAGGAGTGTGTGAATTATCGAGGTTCACTACTCCGCAAGCTATATCGTTACTTTAAATGTTTAATTTTCCCACTGAAATAGCCGATTGTTTACCAATTCCCAGAAGAAATGAGACTCTGTCCAGGCTTCTTTCAAAAAGCTCGACAATTAATTTATTATAAAACAAAACTCCTTTTAAACAAGTTTCAAGAACTGGTTGACACACAATTGTAATCTGGAAGGTTAACTAACTAACCCTTTTAAACTTCCCCAGTGCGTGCGTGCGCGCACACACATAAACACACACACAAACAAACAACATACGGTCTCTGCAGAGTTGGGCAGTTGGGAAAAAACCCTTAGAAAGAAAAATTAAAGCACATGGATGTTTAATGCTGTCGATCTGAAGTCCCCTCGGGTGAAGAAGTGATGCTGGGCCCAGTAGATGCCAGGAAGTTCACCAATGCTGCTTCAGTGTGGAGGAGAGTTTAGCTGGACCAATTCTTCCTGTCTCAGCTATCAAGTCCAAAAGTATGCAGACAAACTGCACTCAGATGAGGATTATCTGGCTACAGGTCGAAATCAAAAGCAGAGGGAGAGCTGTTCAGGGTAACCTCCTGTTGTCAGCCTTTCCCCAACAAGACTGAAAGCAAAACCACAGGTTCAAACTTAAGGTTTGCCTCTGCCATGTGATTGCCTTTTTGTCTTCCAGCTTTTCATTAATTAAAGTGCTTTGCAATTCCAAACAAACGAACAACTCTTTCTCAAGTACCATCCAGCTCTGGTGATTTCCTGGTAGAGATCTGCTTGTTGACAGTTAACCCTCTTAAAAAAAAAAACTCTCGCAGCCTCCAAATGTCCAAATACTGCAATGTTCTTCTGTATTTTAAAAAGAAAAGTGTAGTTTAAAGAGATATGATTTTAACAGAATACACATGAACAGCTGCAATTAATCTTCAAGACAGGATTGATTTCAGGGAAAGAAGAAAGTTGCATTTATATTGCACCTTTTGCAACCCAAAGTGTTTTACAGATGTGGAAGATAGAAAAACATGACAGCCAATTTGTGCACGGCAAGATTCCTTAAACTGTAATGTAATAAATGGCCAATTAAACTGATTTGAGTGGTGTTGGTTGGGGACTAAATAATCCATTTTTCTGTAAAGTGAGGCTGTGGTAATATATCTCTGGCAAGTGGCATGAAGCAGCTAGGATAAGCTGTTTACTGAAGCTGTGCTAATTCCAGTTGTTTCTCTTCATTTCCTTTCTACCCTCACCCCTTCCCAACAGGATGACATTATTGATGATGTTGATGGTTTTGTAGCAGCCGCTGACATTTTGAAGGAGCGAGGTGCATATAAAATATACGTCATGGCTACTCATGGTCTTCTGTCTGCCGATGCCCCCTGTTTGATCGAGGAGTCAGCTATTAATGAGGTATTAACTTTATTATCTCTGTTATATCTGACTGAAGGAAAGTGTTTTTATTTTAGGTGCTGAGTGAGTAGTTGGAAAGTTCTGTCTTTATAATCTATGGTGTTATACTAGGTGCATCACTGTAGATGTGAACTAGTATTGGGTGGTGTGTGTGACTCTGTAGAGTGAAGGTGAAGTTGGCTAGCAGCTTGAGCAAATAGATCTCTGTCTTTCTTTAATGTAGAAATGTTCAAGACACCTCCCAGAAGTGTAACTGAACAAAACTAGGCACTGAACTAAAGTAGTTTTGAGGAGGGAGCAAGAACTTGGTCAAAGAGATATCATTACTTTACATTTTGTTTAATTTTAATTGTAAGGTTAAGCATCCTGCTGCACGTGTTTTTTTATTTCTTTAACCTCTTAATGCTTGCCTCTAGTGCAAGTGAAATGCTCTTTTACATCACCAGACAGTAATTTCCTGGAGAGTTCTTGGTGCTGGCTAATTTGTTTTTTCCCTTACGCCACTGCCCATTTTTTCGAATTGTATTTAAATATTTATTCATCTTTAATTTTTCAGTTCTGAAAGTCCCAGCTCAAAATGCACATCTGTCTGTACACTGACCTGCATGGGCTGCTCCCTGCCCCAACACCACTCTCACCACCCCCCCCTCCAACTCCCACATCTGTCTGTACACTGACCTGCATGGGCTGCTCCCTGCCCCAACACCACCCTCACCGCCCCTCCAACTCCCACATCTGTCTGTACACTGACCTGCATGGGCTGCTCCCTGCCCCAACACCACTCTCACTGCCCCTCCAACTCCCACATCTGTCTGTACACTGACCTGCATGGGCTGCTCCCTGCCCCAACACCACTCTCACTGCCCCTCCAACTCCCACATCTGTCTGTACACTGACCTGCATGGGCTGCTCCCTGCCCCAACACCACTCTCACTGCCCCTCCAACTCCCACATCTGTCTGTACACTGACCTGCATGGGCTGCTCCCTGCCCCAACACCACTCTCACCGCACCCCCCTCCAACTCCCACATCTGTCTGTACACTGACCTGCATGGGCTGCTCCCTGCCCCAACACCACCCTCACCGCCCCCCCCTCCAACTCCCACATCTGTCTGTACACTGACCTGCATGGGCTGCTCCCTGCCCCAACACCACTCTCACCGCCCCCCCTCTCCAACTCCCGCATCGGTTCCTAGCATTTTCTGCTTTGATTTCTTGCTTTGAGTTTACTCAAATTTCTCAAGTATAAATATGATTGAACTCTTCTTTCTCCTGAAGGTGGTTGTAACAAACACCATTCCTCACGAGGTGCAAAAACTACAATGCCCCAAGATCAAAACTGTGGATGTCAGTATGATACTGTCTGAAGCCATCCGCCGCATCCACAATGGTGAATCCATGTCCTACCTGTTCCGCAACATCACAGTCGATGACTAGCCTCTTCCGAGACTCCTCTCTGAAGCTGTAAAGTGTGTAACCAGACTGGTAATGCAAGTGCATTATAGTAGTGCCTTGCACAGCTGTAATTGTTGAGAGCACAGTCTGTCTGTGCCTAAGGTGGCTGGGTATTTACTGTCTGTCACTGCTAAAAAAAATCATTGTGTGACAAGGGATGCCCTGCTTTCAAATCAACATTTTAAATAGTTATTGCATTGTCATTTTATTCTGTAAATAAAGACTGTACAGTCTGTTGAAAATCACTGCTTATGGCTGTTTTAAAGCTGTATATGAATAAACTCCATACGGTTTGGTAACACACACTTCCTGTACAGATTGATTGCTTGGACAAATCATGACAGAAATGTTGGTGGAAAATCTGCTGACTCTATGTTTAAAGGTTTTTTTTAATTATTCTGGTTTAAACTTCATGATGGCATCATCTGGGATGCAGGGTGGTGAAGGATTGGTTATCGTGTTGATAACTAAACTATTACCTAAGAATTGTCTATCGTCATGATTGGTTCTGTACAAACCAGAATGCACAATGATCTAAAGTAAAGGGAACCTGGTTGACCTGTCAGCTGTTTGGTATTGGTACTTACTGGTCTCCTACCTGTGGTTTTCTTCTTGGTCACCAAGTATTTTACCGAACTGCTCTTTGGGATTCAGAGAGTGAAAAGTTCAGGAAATCCCCCCTCCCCTTGTCCAGATGCGCAGATGAAGCCTTGCTACAATGCACAAAATTTAATTGAAGGGATTTATTTTGGAATAGTTACTTGTTAGTCTTAGGAATTTCAGCAGTAGGTAAATCTAATTAACTGATGTTTTCACATTTTAAGTGGTTCACTTGCACAGTGTAAACTCACCTTTTTTAGACACGTGTTCCAGGGGTCATCTATCTTTAATCTGCTAGAGTGAGGCGTTGAATTTTCATACTAGACTTAATTGTCGAAATAATTTCCCAATCTAGCTAAATTCCTGTTTTGTTATATGCCTTAAAACTGTCAGTGTTGAGAGTCAATTGAAGCTTTAAGATTTTTGTTGGGTAAGTATAAAGGGATATGCATCAAAGGCAGGTCAGTGGGGTTAAGATACAGATTAGCCATGTTCTAATTAAATATCTAAGCATTCTCAAGGGGCTGAATGACCTCTTCCTGTTCCTGCACACTTTTTCTCTCAATTGTTCTGCAGCCTGCAAAAGCCTTGGACTAATTTGAATTTCCATTAACTGTTACTTTTCATCCACATCTTCCACTTACTGACACTGTTGAGCATAGTTTAAGCATGGGAGAACCTGGAATTCTTGTTTTTTAACAAACACTAGTCCTGCCTGAGTGCAGGGCAAAGTTGAAGTGGAGATCAGAGAAGTAACGGTAACTCTGGAAGCAGTGATGCCAAACTCAAGTTTCAAACGACTTTAGTTTGTAGGAGGAAGTGCTGGAACTCTGTGCTGTGGGAGGGTTCAAAGGGGCTCCACACCGTGGGGTGAGGCGCAAGAGGGCTCCGCAGCATTGGGGATGTGTTGAGGGGGCTTCGTGGCACAGGTTGGAGCACCACCAGGCAGGTTGGAAGGTGTGAATGGGGAAAAAAAGACACCTGAAACAATCTGTTATCTGCAGCAAGGTAAGATGGTGGCGTAGTGGTGATGTCGCTGAACTAGTAATCCAGAGAACCAGGTAAAGACGGGTTCAAATCCTGCAATGGCAGCTTGCAGAATTTAAAAAACTCAATAAAAATCTTGAATTGAAAGCTAGACCCAGTAAAGGTGACATGAAACTAGCATTCATTGTTATAAAACCCCATCTGGTTCACTCATGTCCTTTAGGGAAGGAAACCTGCCCTCCTTACCCGGTCTGGCCTACATGTGACTGCAGCAATGTGGTTGACTCTTAACTTCCCTCTGAAATGGCCCAGCATGTCAAGGGCAATTAGGGATGGGAAACAACTACTGGCCTTGTCAGTGACGCCCACAACCCATTAAATAATAATGGAAGAGCAAAGTGCTGTTTTGACTGCTGTGGTGGGATATCCTTTTTAGTATTTGCAGGTTAGAACTCCCCTTTATTGAGTTATACATACCTTGTTAATAGCAATCTGCTGACATAGTGATGTAAATTTAGTATCTACTGAGCATGTTCCATAGAGTGGTAGCAGTCCATGTCCTCCCATGGTCTAGGTATACATCTAAACTATATTCTCAATTAAATCAGAAATCTAGAATTATTTCAAACAATTGATAAACAACCCTCCATTTTTTTCTTACAGCTAGCCTAGGATTGACCCAAGTAATTAAGCGTTAATCTTAAATGCACCCCTTTCAAGATTCTTGAGGATAGGACTGAGCAGATTGTCTTGCCCCAAGTGCTGTCCTGATGGCTCTGAGTTCAGCCAGGATTACGATTGCTTGAATAAATTAGATCCCTGGCTGTACTGGGGTGGATGATCCCTGGTCATGACATCGTCCAAGCCACTGGCACTGGGCTCTTGGCAAATCCACCTTGATATCTGGTTCCTTTGGGACCCAACTTGCTGGCACTATTGGGCTGGCTTTATTACACTGGGTGTCGAATTGTTTTGTTACTCACTCCCTATCCTTGCCGTGTGCGTGAGTAATATGCACTCTGAGTTTGTTAGCAGCCCAAAACACTGACTTAGATGTTGCCTGAAGCCTGTTATTTTAGCAACGGTCAGGTGTGTGAACATTTGGCATTTATTGATCGGTGAATGTATTACTGGTGTGGAAGCTTCTGAATTTGAAGTAATAAGTTCTGCTGTGAATTATTGAGCACTAACAGCAGGGACATCTCTAAGAGGATTTCAACTCCTGTTCTGTTATTTCTAGTGCACAATTGTGTGTAGTTCTGAACTTGAGTCCTTTCTAATGGACTTTAGCCTTCCCACAGTGGCCCGTTGCCATATTTGTGGTATTTCTTCCTTTACAGTTGACTATTTAACTCCAGAGATAGGGGAAGAGCACATCAGACTGCCTTGGTGCCTGCATCTTCACGGGATTCACCTCTTTAAGAAGCTGCTGGTGAATGGCTTGGCTGTCAAACACCTCAATAAATAGTGGGTCACACTGACAAATGTTTCTCTGCTAGACTGTGGGTTGTGATGCTTCCAAACTCTGAAAAGATTAACCTAAAACTAGGAGAGAATGAGAGTTGGTGTTTGAATGAGAGGGCTTTGTACCCCAGAAGCCTATCACAATCTTGTGTCTTTGAGGTGGAGGAGAAGAGAAGAAGAATGTGCTAATATGTGGTGTCTTAAACCTTTCTCATATGTGTAATGCATCTCACACGCATTGCATCACACTGAAGTGCAATGAATATTATGTTGTATGTTGAGAAAAGACCTTTGGGAAAACCCTTCTCTGACCCAGGCATCTTCCAGTAATTGCTCATCAGTTCACTGGCAGTTCGGTTGCTTGTGATACTAAATACACATTGTTTCAGGAGCATGTATTTTTGTTCAGTAACTGTCATTTGCAAGGAATATGCTAGTAGTTTCTTGGCTCACACACCTCACATTTGTATCTGTTCAGGTATTGGCAATTTAATTGAGTCACTTTCACTGAGGATGGAGAGTGGTGTAGCAGTGCTTTGAGGCAATAAAATTGACTAGTTCACTGTACAATGCACTGTCACTGTATTTACTTATTAACATATTATAGCTTTCAGTTCTTGTACAGTAAGATCCTCTTGAACATTTGCTGTCTGACCAACCTGTAGACATAATTAAATGTAACATTTAGATGTGCCAGGTTTTGTGACCATACCAGGACTGTAATTTACTGCAATGTGAACAATCTACTGTAATTCAGCAAAGCAGCAAAAACCAAAGCAGCCTGGCACTATTTTGTGAATTTGATTGTGTAAAACTATTTGTCTTTTGGTATGAGTATTGCTGAAAAAGAGACATGTCAAAGCTTTTCACCTTGCACTCATCAGGACATTCGCAAGAATACCAAATGTAAAGGGAACAACAATTTACACTTAAATGAGAAGAGAGTGCTGATTGGTTGGCAAGTGGACTCTGGTTGGTAGAGGCACAGCTGTGTAGAATGCACCAGTTAACTGATGACTGACAGTTAACTGCCAAGTTTTATTTAAATTCAAACCAGGCAGGTTGACTGTAATTGGTCAAGGCAATGCTCTGGGCAATGAACCAGAGAATGCCGGTCACCTGTTTTATTCAGTTGAAACAATGTGTGTACGTTTTTTTGTGTCTGCAAAGAGCAGGACTCTGTCATAATATATGTAGCTTCTGGCACATGTAAGTGAGCCACACCACGAGCCTGACTGATAATGTTAAATTGGTTGTCAGTGTAATTCTTAGCGCACTCAGGATTGTTTAGCAAATGTCCAATCAGGGAATCACATCTAATGTTGGACACTGTTTTGAGTTTTGCAAGCACGGGCTGATGGGTACGGTCAGTACCTTGTCTGTTGTAAACAGCCAAAGGGAAATGCTGCTTGATACGATCCACCAGTCATTGGGATGTATGGCTTATATACCTAGCATCACACCAGTACTGAAATTCATATACCACATTACTCATTTGTATGATCAGCAGAACATCTTGGCTTGACGTTAATATCCTGTTAATGTTGCTACTGCATAGTAGCAGTGTGAAATGATTAGCTTCACCTATTGCTCAAATTTTTGAGAGACTTTACCCTTCCAGGGTAATCGGAGGTAGACTGGGCACTTTTCAGGACAGAAAGTGACGGCCTTAGGCCCGATCATGAGTTTGTGTGAAATGATCTGATCAGGGTAGCCATTATCCCACAGGATGTCTTTGATGCCCCTATTTCAGCTTCAAGCTTGCACAGTGAGCAAATGGCACGGGCCCTATCTGAGATGGCCAATAAGGCCAATCTTATAATGTGTGGAGCTGTAGGAATTCCAGAGTGTATATTGACCTGTGAAGGTAGGTTTGTTGATAGGAGTTGAGAACCAACTGGCAGATTTCTCAAACAGCACGTCAAGAAAGGAAGATCATTTGACTGCTCCATTTCAAAGGTGAATTTGAGCGCAGGATGGAGCCCATTAAGGTGTGTAATGTTATGATCCTAGCTGACATTACTACTGGACAAGCCAGATCCCAGGGTGGACTCCAGCTTTATGGATCCTAACTTTTATTTTTTGTTTAGAAACGTTGAGAATGGAGTGTGAACAGAAGCACAGGAGTCAGCTGATGAACCTTTAACAAAAGACTAAAACATTTATTAAGCAAGAAAAGATGAACTATATTACAATACTCCTTCATCCACACCTATATTTTTACAGATATATTCAGATTTGTAAGGATAATGCACGTTACAAAAACAATCTTACAGGCTAATGTTCACAGTAAGTACACAGTCCATATAAACCAATAGATGACCTGTGGTCAGACACACCACACTCTGAAACCAAGTGACAGATGCCACTCCAAACAAATGCTATGGATCCCTCATCAACTCCCCCCAGACGCTTGTCACACCGTGAGCAAACCAGTCTCACTGAACTCCGTCTTTCACATAAGAGTTTCCAATCTCCACCCTCGAAGAACTCGCTTTGGAATCTTCTCCCAAACGACGCTTTTTCTCAGATACCTTTCACAAGGGTCCACCACCAGGGTTTCGAACCGTCCTTCCGATGTTCCTCTTCCCTGGATTGCCACGTGCATTCAAGCTTTGCCTTCCACACGCTCACTCTTAAATGCTCAGCCCTGCCAACAGAACACCACTGCTTCACATGCCCATAGTAAAGAGTTACAGCCCTTTGGCTGTCTCCTTAAATCTTCTGGCTTCTCACAAGCCTATTTTGCTTTAAGTCTGCATCCTGCAGCTTTCTCCCTTTAAGCTTGGAGCCTTCCTCCCCTCTCTTAACTTCATTTAACAGGACCATTCCCAGACTCCTGTTCTTCCCTTGACCAGAAGGTCTTCTTGGGAACCCCCTTCTTCTATTCTTTGAAGAAAGTTGCTTCCTACTGCTCCCTCCTGTCCAGCTTCTCCTAGCTCCTGTTTCAAACTTTATGCTGCTTCTGCTGGCAACTCCTTTCAACCTTAGAGCTCACTGACCAACTGAACTCAAACTGCTTTTGGTTTCTTTGTATCTGTGTGGGGCCTCTTTCTCTGGACCCCTGTTCCTAAGCAACAGCACAGTTTTTGTTTTAACTCCCCTTCAAGAGTCATAAACCTAATTAAAATGCAGGCATCTTCTAAAGTGAAACTAAACCTCAAGTTCTCCCTTTCTTAACACACCAAAAGAGAAACACATATTAACTTAAAGATAAACCTTATTCCTAACACACGTATGTGCATATAACTTACTTAAAATTATCTCTAGTTCCTAACAGTAACTATCTCTAGTTCCTAACTAACTATCTCTAGTTCCTAACTATCTCTAGGTCCTAACAGTAAGGAAATGCAGATTCAAATATAGCAACTGGATTATCTACATATCGGAAATATGCAAGGGGCAGGAGGTTAGGCGTCGTTCCATCGAAGCTTTGACATGTCTTCTTTCAGTGATATTTGTATTCTCTTGAGTGAAGATAAATCTGTGCTCCTTGCCTCTGGCAAGCATTGTGCTGAATATGTGTGGCAGATTGAGTTTCATTGATCCTTGCCTCATCCAATCATCTGAGCAGAATGCTAGAATTTCTCTCAATTTTCTATTCCATGTGTAGGCTAATTCAGTAAGCTGCTGACTATTACAGACTATTTTGTGAGGAGCGCATGGAGCTAACTTCCAGCTTGGTTTCATGCTTGAAAGTCATTATTTCCACAGTTTGTCTAATATTGCTTGGCTTTTAAATTAAGCATCAAACCTCATAATCTCACATCAACAAAACCCTCTACATGTAACTTTGCAACATCTCTTTTACCTATCCTGGATCAAAATCCTCAGTTACATCCATGCTTTCACTAGCACTCTCCTGGTTCACCTTGCTTTAAGTGCATCTTGATGAATATGTTTCTGCTTATATCTGTTGTCATACTGACTCCAACTATTTTCTGGGAGATTAGTCTTCTCACCAGCCTGGAGTGGTTTTGAACTCTCATTCCCAGAGGTAAAAGTACCCAATCCACTGCACCATTCAGTCCTCAAATGTGGACTATCTCCAAGGGGTCCTTGGAGGCAGTGATGGAAGAACCTCGGTCTTTGCAGTTGTCTAAAAGATGTGAGACACTTGCTACCGGTGTGGCTGTGAAGAAAGAGTGCAGGGAGGATGGGCAGTAGTTGAACGTGCTACATGGTACAGGAAGCTATTCAAGTTGGTGGGGGTGGGGGGGGAGGGGAGGAATTGATGGTAGTGAGGAATAGATACTGCTGTCTGCTGGGCCATTTGAGTATTCGAGTACCAAAGACCATTGCTTGCCTGATACCACGGCTAAGGACAACATCTTATGGCTGGAGAAGAACTTTGCGATGAGGGGAGGACCAAGTTGTCCACATAGGAAGTAACAACAAAGGTAGAAGGAATGAGGTTCAGTTTGGAGTTAAAGGAACTGGGGTACAAATTAAAAAGCAGACTCTCAGGCTCGTTGGAATCTAAATGAGTCATATGCAAATTGCATAGGGACAGAGAGATTAGGGGTTTAAATATGTGACTGCAAGAGTAGTGAAGGAGACAGGATTTCAAATCATCGACATCACAGGAAAGGGGGAGTAGTTCTTTAGCAACAGACTCCACTTAAATTGGTCTGGGACAAATGTCCAGGTAAAGCCAATAAGAAGGATAGTAGATAGGGCTTTCAGCTGATAAGGCAAGGGGAAGATTTCAGGTAAGGGTAAATTTATAAGTCTGGAAAGAAAAGTCAAGGCTGTACAACAGAGCAGTCATTTGGGTAAAATCAATATTATTTTATCAGAAAGGACAGAGTTTATTAAAGCCATCAAAGCCACAGCTGGGAAAAATAGCAAAAAGTTAAAATTTAAGGTGCTATATTTGCCTGCAAAATTTGTAACAAGATAAATGAATGGCACAGAGATGAATAGGTTTGATATAATAGGCATCACTGAGATCTGGTTGAAGGGTAACCAAGGTTGAGAACTAATTACTTTAGAAAAAAAGATAGCCAAAATGGAAAAGGAGATGGTGTAGCTCTGATAAAGAATGAGATAAAGGCAATGGAAGAAAGAGACCAGGCTCAGAAAATCGGAAGTAGAATCAGCATGAGTGGAGCTATGTAATAACAAGACAGAAAACACTGGGAGTAGTTTATAACCCTCGAATAGTAATCATAGGGTTGAACAAAATATAAATCAGGAAATTAGAAGAGGATATAACAAGAGTGGGACAGGGGATCAAATATGGGCAGATGTGGTATATCAAAGAGTAGAGACAACGGAAAAGAGGAAGGTATTAATTTGGGAAATGATAAATAGACTGTGACAGGAAGGGACTGCGAGTACAAGTCTAAGAGTAAATCAACAGGTAAGTCTAGAGGTTATAAAAATAATAAAAGAACAAAACTTAAGGCTTTGTATCTGAATGCACATCGCATTCAAAACAAAAGAGATGAAATGCAAATAGAGATTAATAGGTATGATCTAATAGCCATTGCAGAGTCATGGCTGCAGGATGGCATAGTTAGGAACAGGTAGAGGGGTGGTTCTGTTAATTAAAGGCGACATTAGCACAATAAAGAGGGATGACTTAAGTTCAGGAAACCAGGATATAGAAGTGGTTTGGATAGAGCTGAGGAATGATAAATGCAGGGAGTCATTTGTGGGAGTGGTGTACAGGCCCCCTCACAGTAATCACATGGTAGGATGGGGTATCAAAGAAGAAATAGTAGGAGCTTGTCAGAAAGTTACGGCAATTATCATGGGAGATTTTAATCTACATATAGACTGGAAAAATCAGATGGGCAAATGTAGTGTAGATGAGGAATTCATAGAATGTTTTTGGGATAATTTCTTAGGTCAGCATGTTCCAGAGCAAAGCAGAGAGCAGGCTATACCAGACCTGGCATTGTGCGATGAGATAGGATTCACTGATGACTTCACAGTGAAGGTGCCCCTTGGTAGCAGTGATCATAATATGATTGAATTTTACATTCAGTTTGAGGGAGAGAAGAGTCTAAGACTAATATTTTAAACTTAAATAAAGACAATTATGAATTATGAAGGCATGAAAGCAGAGCTAGAGAAAGTGAACTGGCAATTTAGGTTAAGGGGTAGGTCAATACAGATGCAGTGGCAGACACTAAAGGGGATATTTCAACATACACAGAATAGATACATTCCAATGAGAAAGAAAAATTCCAAGGGGTGGATCCACCATCCCTGGTTAACTAAAAAAGCTAAAGATAGTATGAAATGTGAAGAAAAACATATAATTGCGCAAATGGGTGGCAGGTCAGAAGATTGGACAGAATATAAAAAACAGTAAAAAAATGACAAAAAGGTTAATAAGGAGGGAAAATTAGAGTACAAAAGAAAGCTGGCTAGTAGTATAAAGATGGATAGTAAGTGTTTCTATAGATATTTTAAAAAGAAAAGTTAACAGAGTGAACATTGGTCCTCTAGAAAGCAAATCTTTCACTCCAATAAATTGGTTAAAAATGATTTCCCTTTCACAAAACCATGTTGAATATGCCTGATTACCTTGAGTTTATCTAAATGTCCTGTTATAACGTCTATAATTATAGCTTCTAACGTTTTTCCCTCTGACAGATGTTAAGCTAACCGGCCTATAGTTTCCTGCTTTCTGTCTCCCTCCTGTTTTGAATAAAGGAGTTGATAATGGTAAATAGAGATGGCAGATGAATTGAACAGATATTGTGCACCGGTCTTCACGATAGAGGATACAAGTAACATCCAAGAAATAGCTGTAAATCAGGAATTGGAAGGGAGGGAGGAACTCAAGAAAATCACAATCACCAGGGAAGTGTACTTGTCAACCCACAGTTCCAACAATTTGCTAAGTCCCTGGGTCCTGATGGACTTCACCCTAGGGTCTTAAAATAAGTGGCTGGTGAGATAGTTGATGTGCTGGTTTTAATTTTCCAAAATTCCCTAGATTCGGTGAAAGTTCCATTAGATTGTAAAATAGCAAATATAACTCCTTTATTCAAAAAGGGAGAGAGTCAGAAAGCAGGAAACTACAGGCCAGTTAGCCTAACATTTGATATAAGGAAATTTTTTTTTATTCATTCACGGGATGTGGGCTTCGCTGGCTGTGCCAGCATTTATTGTCCATCCCTAATTGTCCTTGAGAAGGTAGTGGTGAACTGCCTTCTTGAACCGCTGCAGTCCATGTGGTGTAGGTACACCCACAGTGCTGTTAGGGAGGGAGTTCCAGGATTTTGACCCAGCGATAGTGAAGGAACGGCAATATATTTCCAAGTCAGGATGGTGAGTGACTTGGAGGGGAACTTCCAGGTGGTGGTGTTCCCATCTATCTGCTGCCCTTATCCTTCTAGATGGTAGTGGTCATGGGTTTGGAAGGTGCTGTCAAAGGAGCCTTGGTGAATTCCTGCAGTGCATCTTGTAGATGTTGCACACACTGCTGCCACTGTGCGTCGGTGGTGGAGGGAGTGAATGTTTGTGCATGTGGTGCCAATCAAGTGGGCTGCTTTGACCTGGATGGTGTCAAACTTCTTGAGTGTTGTTGGAGCTGCACTCATCCAGGCAAGTGGGGAGTATTCCATCACACTCCTGACTTATGCCTTGTAGATGGTGGACAGGCTTTGGGGAGTCAGGAGGTGAGTTACTCTCTGCATGATTCCTACCCTCTGACCTGCTCTTGGAGCCACAGTATTTATATGGCTGGTCCAGTTCAGTTTCTGGTCAATGGTAACCCCCAGGATATTGATTCTGGGGAATTCAGTGATGGTAATGCCATTGAACATCAGGGGGCAATGGTTAGTTTCTCTCTTGTTGGAGATGGTCATTGCCTGACACTTGTGTGGCATGAATGTTACTTGCCACTTGTCAGCCCAAGCCTGGACATTGTCCAGGTCTTGCTGCATTTGGACATGAACTGCTTCAGTATCTGAGGAGTCGCGAATGGTGCTGAACATTGTGCAATCATCAGCGAACATCCCCACTTCTGACCTTTTGATGGAAGGAAGGTCATTGATGAAGCAGCTGAAGATGGTTGGGCTGAAGACGGTATAACAGGGCACTTAGATAAATTCAAGACAATCAGGCAGGGTCAACATGGTTTTGTGAAAGGGAAATCATGTTTAACCAATTTGTTGAAGTTCTTTGAAGAAATAACAGGTGCTGTGGATAAAGGGGGTCTGGTGAATGTGCTGTTCTTGGATTTCCAGAAGGCATTTGAAAAAGTGCCACATCAAAAGTTATTGCGGAAAATAAAAGCTCATGGTATGGGGGGTAATATTTTGGCATGGATAGAAGATTGGCTGGCTAACAGGAAGCAGAGAGTAGGCATAAATGGGTCTTTTTTAGGTTGGCAGGATGTGATGCGTGGTGTGCCACAGGGATCAGTGCTGGGACCTCAACTCTTTACAATTTGTATAAATGATCTGGATGAAGGGACCAATCATATGGTTGCTAAATTTGATGATGACACAAAGACAGGAAGGAAGTAAGTTGTGAAGAGGACATGAGGCTACAAAAGGATATAGATAGGTTAGGTGAGTGGGAAAAGATTTGGCAAATGGAGTATAATGTGGTAAATGTGGAATTGTCCATTTTGGCAGGACGAATAAAAAAGAAGCATAATATCTAAATGGTGAGAGATTGCAGAGCTCTGAGATTCAGAGGGATCTGGGTGTCCTAGTGCATGAATCACAAAAGATTAATATGAGGTACAGCAAGTAATTAGGAAAGCGAAAAGAATGTTATTGTTTATTGTGAGGGGAATTGAACACAAAAATAGGGAGGTTTTGCTTCAGTTGTACAGGGCACTGGTGTGACCACATCTGGAGTATTGTTTACAGTATTGGTCTCCTTACTTAAGGAAAGATGTAAATGCGATGGAAGCAGTTTAGAGAAGGTTTACTAAACTAATACCAGGAATGGGCAGGTTGTCTTATGAGGAAAGGCTGGATAGGTTAGGCTTTATCCACTGGAGTTTAGAAGAGTAAGAGGCAGCTTAATTGAAACCTTTAAGATCCTGAGGGGTCTTGACAGGGTGGATGTGGAGAGGATGTTTCCTCTTGTGGGAGAATCTAGAACTAGGGGTCACTGTTTAAAAATAAGGACTCGCCCATTTAAGACAGAGATGAGGAAATGATTTTTCTCTGAGGGTTGAGAGAGTTTGAAACTCTCGCCCTCAAAAGGTGGTTGAGGAAGAGTCTTTGAATATCTTTAAGGCATTGAAGATTTTTGATACATGAGGAGTGAAAGGTTATTGGGGGGTAGGCTGGAATATGAAGTTGAGGTTAAAATTAGATCAGCCATGACCTTATTGAATGGTGGAGCAGGCTCGAGGGGCCAAATGGCCTAATCCTGCTCCTAATTCATATGTTCATATAAAGGAAATTAGTAATAGCAAGAAGATTGTGTTGGAGAAATTAATGGGACTGAAGTTTGATAAGTCCCCGGGACCTGATATTCTACATCCCAGAGTGTTGAAAGAGGTAACTATGGAGATAATGGATGCATTGTGATCATCTTCCAAAATTCTATAGATTCTGGAATGGTTCCCACAGATTGGAAGGTAGCAAATGTCACCCCACTGTTTAAGAAGGGAGGGAGAGAGATAACAGGGAACTACAGACCTGTTAGCCTTACATTAGTAGTAGGGAAAGTGCTAGAATCTATTGTAAAGGATGTGATAATTGGACAGTTGGATAATAATGATCTGACTGGGTATAGTCAACATGGGTTTATGAAAGGGAAATCGGGTTTGACGAACCTGTTGGAGTTTTTTGAGGATGTTACAGACAGAACTGGTAAAGGGGGGTCGATGGATGTATTGTACTTGGATTTTCAGAAGGTTTTTGATAAATTCCCCCATGGGAGGTTGGTTAACAAAATTAAAGCACATGGGATAGGAGGTAATATACTGGCATGGATCAAGGGTTGGTTAACAGGCAGGAAACAGAGAGTAGGAATAAAGGGGTCATTCTGACACTGGCAGCCTGTGACTAGTCGGGCATCACAGGGGTCAGTACTCGGGCCCCAGCTGTTCACAATATACATCAATGATTTGGATGTGCGGATCAAATGTAATATTTCCAAGTTTGCAGACGATACAAAGCTGGGTGGAAATGTGTGTTGTGAGGAAGATGCAAAGCGGCTACAGGAGGATTTGGACAGACTTAGTCAACAAGGAACAAACAAAGAAAAGTACAGCACAGGAACAGGCCCTTCGGCCCTCCAAGCCTGCGTCGATCATATTGCCCGTCAACTAAAACATTTTGCACTTCCGGGGTCCGTATCCCTCTATTCCCATCCTATTCATGTATTTGTCAAGCTGCCTCTTAAACACCACTATCGTACCTGCTTCCACCACCTCCTCTGGCAGTGAATTCCAGACACTCACTACCCTCTGCGTAAAAAACTTGCCCCGCACATCACCTTTATAGTTTTCTCCTCTCACCTTAAATCTATGTCCCCTAGTACTTGACTCTTCCACCCTGGGAACAAGCTTCTGACTATCTACTCTGTCCATGCCACTCATAATTTTGTAAACTTCTATCAAGTCACCCCTCAATCTCCGTCGCTCTAGTGAGAACAATCCGAGTTTCTCCAACCTCTCCTCATAGCTAATAACCTCCAGACCAGGCAGCATCCTGGTAAACCTCCTCTGCACCCTCTCCAACGCCTCCATATCCTTATGGTAATGTGGTGACCAGAATTGCACGCAATATTCCAAGTGTGGCCTAACCAAGGTTCTATACAGCTGCAGCATGACTTCCCAGTTTTTATACTCAATACCCCTACCAATGAAGGCAAGCATGCCATATGCCTTCCTGACTACCTTATCCACCTGCGTTGCCACTTTCAGTGACCTGTGGGCCTGTACACCCAGATCCCTCTGCCCGTCGATGCACTTAAGGGTTCTGCCATTTACTGTATAATTCCTGCCTGTATTAGACTTTCCAAAATGCATTACCTCACATTTGTCCGGATTAAACTCCATCTGCCATTTCTCTGCCCAAGTCTCCAACCGATCTATATCCCGTTGTATCCTTTGACAATCCTCTTCATTATCTGCAACTCCTCCAACCTTAGTGTCGTCTGCAAACTTACTAATTAGCCCAGTTACATTTTCCTCCAAATCATTTATGTATACCACAAACAGCAAAGGTCCCAGCACTGATCCCTGCGGAACTCCACTAGTCACAGCTCTCCATTCAGAAAAGCACCCTTCCACTGCTACCCTCTGTCTTCTATGACCAAGCCAATTCTGTATCCATCTTGCCAGCTCACCTCTGATCCCGTGAGTGGGCAAGAACATGGCAGATGGAATATAATGTGGAAAAATGTGAGGTTATTCACTTTGGTAGGAGGGACAGATGTGCAGAGTGTTTCTTAAATGGTGAGAAATTAGAAAGTGTAGATGTACAAAAGGACCTGGGTGTCCTCGTCAATAAGTCACTGAAAACAACATGCAGGTTCAGCAGGTCATTAGGAAGCTAATGGAATGTTAGCCTTTATCACAAGAGGATTTGAGTACAGGAGTAGCAAAGTCCTGCTTCAATTATTTAGAAGCTTGGTTAGACTGCACCTGGAGTACTGTCAGCAGCTTTGGTCCCCTTACCTTAGGAAGAATATTATTGCCATAGAGGGAGTGCAACGAAGGTTCACCAGACTTGTTCCTGGGATGGCGGGACTGTCTTATGAGGAGAGATTGGGGAAACTGGGCCTGTATTCTCTAGAGTTTCGAAGAATGAGAGGTGATCTCATTGAAACCTACAAAATGCTTAAAGGAATAGACAGGGTAGATGCAGGTAAGATGTTTCACTTGGTTGTGGAGTCTAGAACCAGGGGACACAATTTCAAAATAAGGGGGAAAACACTTAGGACCGAGATGAAGAGGAATTTTTTTACTCAGAGGGTTGTGAATCTTTGGAATTCTCTACCCCAGAGGGCTGTGGAAGCTCAGTCATTGGGTATGTTTAAAGTAGAGATTGACAGATTTCTAAATACTGATGACATAAAGGGATATGGGGATAGTGTGGGGAAAAGGGCATCGAAGTTGATGATCAGCCATGATCGTGTTGAATGGTAGAGTAGGCTCAGTGGGCTGAATGGCCTACCCCTGCTCCTATGGTCCTACATGCTGTGATTATAAAAGAACCAATTGGACAGGTTTTCTTGAGATAAACAAAGAAAAAGGTTACTCTTATTATACTTACCATTGGGGTAAAATAATAAAATACAACCAGCTTCCTCACGCCTGCAAACACCAAGGGCCCACAGACACAAATAAAGATTACATAGTCAGGAAGGATAGGTTCATCAAATTAGAGTCAGTGGGTAGAATTTTTAGGTCGGTGTGTGGGTGTGATTGGTGGGTCTGGGAGCGGCCAGGGAATGGACCGCTGCCTGCAATCGGCCCCCGAATGGTCACTTAACAGCCAGTCAGTGTGAAACATGCGCTGAAATGCTCAGCGCTGCCTGGGTGGGGGTGGGAGGAGGACAGGCATTGATGTAGGTGCGGGGGGAGCGCAGAATGAAAGCTCCCTGAAGACAGGGAGCTGCCTCGGAGAGCTGAAGAATTTAAAACCGATAAATAAAGATTTTAAAATCCAGAAAAAAATGTCCACGCATCAGAATCAGTCACCTGAACATATACATGATGAACATTCTGTCCATACATTTCTATTATTTTTTAAAATTTAATAACGGAAACCTCATCCGCCCTTGGATGAGGTTTCATCAAAAATGCAAAGTCCGCCTGGCAGATTTGCCCGTCTGCCGACTGTGAGGATGGACAGAGCACGAAAAATCAGAGTCAACTGGAACTTTAATGGGCTTAATTTACCCCCTTAATTATCAGCAGGTGCGCTTCTGACTTTTGTGCGCATCCGATGACCGAAATATCACGAGAGCGCGGGATGATGTCGGGATGATGTCGGGATGATATTGGGACACTCGCACCTTAAAACGAACCCTGAACTGGCCTGGATTTTTAGGGTGATTAGTTTCTGACACTGGAACAAAGCCCTTGAACTCACATTCACAGCCGAGTCATCGACAGAAATAGGAGCTTTGCAGGGCTGATGCTGACTCTTGTCTGTTTCTCATTGATGCTGCAGAGAGGAGACTATCGGGAAGATGGAGCCTGAGTTTACCGCTGCCTGTGTAACTACACACAGGCAGGACAGAAGGAGGAGATTGTGACAGAGGTGCCTGGCTCGCCGAAAGGAGGAGCTAAACCCTCGAGACCAGGGGGCAGCAGGGCCCCCTCTGGACGCAGAGGATGAGTCTCACAGAAACGTGTGTAGATGCGTCACAAGACCGAGGGTGCACAGAACTCGCATATCTTATCTGCAGATGAGCGAGAGACAGTGTCGCCAACGCCTCCACATGGCCAGGGATCTGGTGCCACATTCTCCAGGAATTGGCGCCACGGGGACTGGGGGGGGGGCATCCATTGTCAGTGGCTGTGAAAGTAACGGCCGCACTAAACATCCACACCAGTGGCTCCTTCCAGGGCTCCATTGGGGACCTCTGCGGGATCTCTCAAGTGTCCAAGCATAAATGCATTCATGAGGTCACAGACGCCCTTTTTGCCAAGGCCACAATTACGTCAACTTCGACAGAGATTGAGCAAGCCAGGAGAACAGAGCAAGGGGCTTTGCAGCGATTTCCGGATTCCCACAGGTGCAGGGTGCCATCGACTGCACTCGTGGCTATAAAAGCTCCTTGGGAACAGGCATTCCAAATCATAACCCGGAAAGGCTTCCACTTGCTCAATGTACTGCTGCTCAACAACCATCAGATACAGGTTTGCACCAGATACCCAGCAAGCATCCACAACTCATTCATCTTGAGCAGATCACAGATCCCGGACATCTCCGAGGGTCCACACAGGATCCAGGGTTGGCTCCTCGGTGACAAGGGGTACACGCATAGGACGTGGCTGATGATATCTGTGCAGCAGCCATGGAATCTTGCAAACAGGAGGTTCAACAATGCTCATTCCACCACTCAAACATTAGTGGAGCAGACTATTGGCATCTTAATTTCGATTCCGATGCCTGGACAGATCTGGTGGAGCACTCCAATACACTCCCCAGAGGGTCTCCCAGATCACCGTGGCTTGCTGTGCGCTGCACAACCTGGTGCTGCAAAGGGAAGAGGACTTGACAGATGGCAACATGGAGGAGCTACACGTCTCCTCCGATAAGGAGGACATTGAAGAGGATGAGGGTGATGAGTCCAAGGAAGCCGAGGTTACTGGTGAAGAGGCCATAGCACAGGCCAGATGAGGCCGGTGTGAGTGTGAGGCCCTCACAGCCATCAGATTTGAGGAGGAGGATGATGAGTTGCAGTGAGTAGCTGTTTGCCTCAGTCTGTAAAAGCTCCTCAAGGAGATCCACCTCCAGCAGCGGGACAGTGTATTCTGTGGAACATCGATGCGTTTTAAATATGGAGCCGCCCCGCCCCCCACCCCCCTCCCCCCCCCAACACCCTCCCCCCACCCAACACCCTCCCCCCCCAACACCCTCCCCCCCAACACCCTCCCCCCTCCCCCCCAACACCCTCCCCCCCCCCCCTCAACACCCTCCCCCCACCCAACACCCTCCCCCCACCCAACACCCTCCCCCCCCAACACCCTCCCCCCCAACACCCTCCCCCCTCCCCCCCCAACACCCTCCCCCCCCCCAACACCCTCCCCCCACCCAACACCCTCCCCCCCCAACACCCTCCCCCCCAACACCCTCCCCCCTCCCCCCCAACACCCTCCCCCCCCCTCAACACCCTCCCCCCACCCAACACCCTCCCCCCACCCAACACCCTCCCCCCCCAACACCCTCCCCCCCAACACCCTCCCCCCTCCCCCCCCAACACCCTCCCCCCTCCA
>NW_027597853.1:0-63403 GCF_964194155.1 Cetorhinus maximus | reverse complement strand
TCTGAAACTAATACAGATTCTGAAACTAATACAGATTCTGAAACTAATACAGATTCTGAAACTAATACAGATCCTGAAACTAATACAGATCCGGAAACTAATACAGATCCTGATAATAATGCAGACCCTGAAACTAATACATTTCTTGAAACTAGTACACATCCTGAAACTAAACCAAATCGTGAAACTAATACAGAGTCGGAGAGAGAGTATTGGAGGGCACTTGCTAATGGAGACAGAGAGGGACAATAACGCAGCAAGTGTCTTGGAACCATAATCTGGGGCAGACACAGGGACGTAAAAAGTGAGAGAGTGACAAACAAAATGTAGGGGATTCCGGCATTGAATGGGAAAGAGAGTGACAAGTACGTGAAAATAGAGAGGGAGAGGGACAGATGTAAATCGAGTGATGGAATGTGACAGAGAGAACCAAACAGGGATTGACAGTGAGGGTGAAGGAATGGGAGTAAAAAATGGTTTGAGAGAGAGTGACAACAGAGAGTGAGAGTGAAGGAATATGAGTGAAAGAGAGAAGGTGTGTGATAGATTGACAAACATGGAGTGAGAGTGAAAGAATGTGAGAGGAACAGAGATATTGTGAGAGACAGTAACAATCAGTGGGTCGGAGTGAGAGTGAAGCAATGTGTGAGAAAGAGAGATGGTTTCAGGGAGAGTGACAAACAGGGAGTCAGAGTGAAAAAATGTGAGAAAGAAAGATGGTGTGATAGGGAGTGACAACAGTGAGTGAGGTTAAGATTGAAGGAGTGCGAAAAAATATGGCTTGAGAGAGTCACAAACGGAGTGAGTGTGGGGGCTGAATGTTCCTGGTCCCATTAGTGACCAAAGGAGGGGGCTACTCTTGTGAGAGTGTGCAGACAAATAGAGCGGCTGGTTACCTCTTCTTCAGTATAGAAATGGTTATTTGGTGATTGATGTAAAGAACAATGAGGGAGCCTCCATGTTGTGGCAGCTTCGTAGCCACCGATTACCAGGGCTGTGCAACTTTCCCGGTGGGGCTGCCCCAGCGCCAGAACTACCGGCTCTCTTAATAATGAGGCTACATGTGGAGTTCCCACTATTCAGCATCTCACAGTGAGCTTCGCAATGGACAATTAGGAGACGGCCTCCAGGAAAGATTGTTCCCTCATCTCACAATCCCAACATCAGTACTCGGGACTCTGATTGGGTCCCGAATTCATGGTTCCGAAGCTCGCGGGAATAGTCAGGTCACAGGGAGAAGCGGAGAGAGATATAGAGACAGATTGAACTGAAAGGAATTCAGATGAGTTGTGAGTTGTGGATGGAAGTGAGCTCTGTCAGTGTGTCCTTTTCATTTCCCAGTCACTGTGTGAATCCTGAAAACCGGATCACGTTATTTCAAATTGCAATCTAGTTCCTTCCAATGTGTCTGTGTGTGTGTGCGTGTCTGTGTTTGCATCTATGTGTGTGTGCGTGTGTGTGTGTCTGCGTGTCTTTCTGTGCGTCTGAGTGCGTGTGTGTGTCTGTGTGTGTGTTTGGCTGTGTGTATGCATATCTGAGTAGTACTTGTGTGCGTGTGGGTATGTGCCTGTGTATGTGTGTGTGCGGGCGGCGGGGGGGGGGGGGGGGGGGGGGAGTGTATCTATGCGCGTTTGTGCCTCTGCGCCTGTGTGTGTGTCGGTCTATATTTATGCGTGTCAGTGTATGTGTGTGTCTGCATCATTGTGTCTGTGCATGTGTGTGTGTTTGTGTGCCTGTGTGTGTCTGCATTATTGTGTCTGTGTATGTGTGTGTGTGTCTGCATCATTTTGTCTGTGCCTGTGTGTGTGTGTCTGTGCCTGTGTGTGTGTGTCTGGGCCTGTGTGTGTGTGTGTCTGTGCCTGTGTGTGTCTGCGTTTCTGTGTCGAGGGGCTCACAATTCCTGCCTCTGCTAATGTTCATCATTTCTGATCATGTGGTTTCTAACCCGCTGCTGTCTGATGTTGGTGAGTGTCTGTCGGTGTAACTGACAGAGGGATTTCAGAGACATTTGTTGTGCTTTTACTGGCGAACATTTAGATTTGATTTAATCACATTTATCTTTATTGATTGTCCTCAGCATTATTAAAGTACTAAAGGGTACAATTAAAGAGCCCAGTGGAAGGCGGTGCAGGAGAAATATTTCGCACGAAGTTTCAAACGCCAGTTTTATTCATATTGTTGCTGTTCCCTTGGATGTTCAGGAGAGCACATGTGGAGGGACTTGGCGGTGAACCTTTGCACTCCCACCTTTTCTCCCTGCGCCAATGGGCGGAGCCGGCGGGAAATTTCGCTCCGACCCCGTCCATTGTGCCCGACAAAGGAAGCAGGACCAGGCCCTTTCCATTGTGACGTCATCAATGGGCCAGATCACTCCCCCGTTCATTGTACAATTTCAGGGCCCTCCACTCTTTGTTATGACGTCATCATGGGATAGGTCCCGCCCCCATTTCCATTGTGCAGCCGAAGGACCCATCCCTCCAATTAAACTGTCAACAATGCGAGCAGGCCCTTCTTACGATGCTGCCACAGTTCCCGCCCTTTCTATTATGGAGTCGTTATGAAGAACAGTCCCGCCCCCTGTTCATTGTGCCGTCACATGACCCACCTGCCATATTATTCCGTTGTCATGGGGAACAGATCCCTCCCCCTAGACATTGTGCAGTCACAGGTGCCGCAACTCCCGTTATGCTCTCGTCATGGGAAACATCACCACCCCCCCATCGCCCAACTGCTCCCCGGGAACTGTGCGGATTAGGTGCCTCACCTTAATACTCTCACCATGGGGATCAGGCACCTTCCCCACACCCGATGCCGGTGGCGGAGCTATCCAACTCCTCCAGTCACTCTGTCGAACGGCACAGCACCCCCACCCACTGGGAATGTGAATTAAAATGAGAAAATGCTGGACTTTCCCTGATTCATTTCTTCTCTCCTTTTTGAATGAATTCCACGATTGCTGCAAAGGGACATTTCAGCACCTGCTTCAATTGCTGCCTGAGTTTTCTCAGGGTCAGGGCATAAATACAAGAATTTGTGGAGCAGCTCAGGAGCTGCAACATGAAGCCCAGTTCCTGAACATAAGGATGCAGAAATATGGAATCATAGCCCAAAGTTTGCAACCGGATCCATACAGAATACAACATAATTGTTGCCCACAACAGCAGGAAATTTGCCGAGATAGTAAACAGTAAAATCATGGATTTCCTTCGACTCTCCATCTCCGGATCTCTGAGCCCCTCTCCACTGATCTGAGCCCAGAGTCTCCTGCGGGCTCTGCTGCTCACTAAAATGTGTCTGATGGTGAAAACATTGAGCAGAAGAACCAGGACAAATGGGACACAGGGAGTAAGAATGTAATGGACAAACTCGATTGTTACCCAAACCGTAGAGTCGTAAACATCTAGCGTTACAGAACAAAACCAGGGCAGGTTCCTCATTTGATACCGTCCTGTTAACATGAAATACCAGAAAAGGTTCTTTAAAAAACTCAGCACAGTCACTGTTCCAAGTACCACAGCTGCTGTTTTTTCGGTACAGTATCTACATTTCAAAGTTCGGCAAGATATGGCGACAAATCGGTCAAAAGTAAACGTGACGGTGAACCAGACTGAGCAATCAGTGGCTGCATAAAGCAGCACGGCATGGATATTACAGATCTGAAAGAACCACAGGAAACGAAACTGCTCCCGATGAACAATTGGAATATGCCTCAATACCATGTCGAGTATAATCACCATTAAATCCGCCGATGCCATAGCCAACAGGTAGTAAGTTACACATTTGGAGAGACCACACTTTCCCCGGGAAATGATCAGAATTGTCACCGATATAACTGCGAGCAAGGGAAATAAAGAGGAAAAGAATACATTAGGTTAGCAGAAAAGTTTAGTTGATAACTTATTGTCATTTTTGATTGTGACACTGTAACCATTAATACATTTACATGATTTTACCTGAAATAACAAATGGTGGGGGTTTAAAATATTGTATGTCTGGATAGATTAAATATTCAAAGTACAACACTGATATTGTCGAACTCAATTTTATTGGAGATGCAGGAGCACAGCGGCATTGGGTGCCTGTTCCCAATATTTGAACACGTCAGGCGAGGTTAACAAAAGAAGTTAATAAAGCAGCAAGGATCTTCAGCTTGATGAATGGATGCAAACTCCAGAAAGCTACTCTACAACTATTCAAAACACTAGTTTGGCCAAACGTAATGGATTGTGCCGAATAATATGCAGCTCACTAAGATGAATAATGTCTAGAGGGTAGAGAGGAAACAGGCTGACTGGCAAGGCAGGTGAGTGATTACAATAACATGGATATATTGGAGAAGCTTATTTATTATCATGAAGAGTGCAATCACAGAATGGGTGCAGCATGCAAGGTTGATATTCAGTACATCTTATCCATGCTGGGCCACTGATGGAGCAATTCGCTGGTGTCACTTCCACAGCCATCTCCCTTGATCTACACTTATCCCCTTTTCAGGTACTAAACCAATGCCCCTTTTCCTCAGTTGGGCCTGGCTCTACCACATTCTCAGCCACCGCATCCAGTTTTGTAATAAAGGTTTTCCTCAGGGGGACATTGCATCTTTTTCCAATTACCTTACATCCTGCCCTTTGATTCTCGATCCTGCCAACATTGAAAGGGTTTCTCCATGCCTACTTTTTCCAGATCGTTTATAATTTTAAATATCTGTTCAAGTCGCCCCTCAATCGTGAGTTTTCCAAGGAGAACAGCTACAACTTTTCCAATTCATCTACACAACTTGGATTAATCATCTCAGAGCAAATTGTCGTCTGTATTTTCTGTACCATCTTTGGTGCCTTAACATTCTTGTTAAAATGAGATTTCCAGAGGTGGGCACAATGCTCCAGCTGAGGACTAAACTGCGTTTTATGGAGGTTCATCATCTGCATCTTCCTTTCATACTCTGTGTGCCTCCTCATAATGCCCAGGATGCGGGTAGGTTAATGAACCACTGTCTCAACCCATCCTCCCACATTCACTGATGCACGTGCATGTACATACAGATCACTCTGCCCCTGCACCAATGTCAGAATTGTGTGCTGAGAAATTAACATTAACGTGTTCAACATTTTGACCAGTTGAAAGAAATTGAAGAAAGATGCAGTTGATTTTCCGTTTGCTGAATGGGTGATAAACGGATGGCTCAGATATAATCTGATTGGCAGAAGGAGCAGACGTCTCATTTGAAATACACAGGCCACTAATGCGGTGCTGCCTGTTCTTATATTGCATTTCAAACGTGCATTTGTTAAACATTCGAAGGCGAAAACCTCTCTAAAGTGGTGAGGTTAAACAATATAAGAATGAAAATATTCGCTTTCGGCCTGCCAGCCCATGTAACTCTCTGAGCACAGGAACGATGGTTAAGCGGGATTGATTCCAGTTAAATTTCAGGCAGCAGAACGTGGTTTCTGTTGAGTTTTATAAAGGTTTGTAACCAGTATTTGAACTTTGAGCAATGTGGTGTTGGTGGGTGTGGAGTGAGTCACTGCATCACACTCCCCACACTCACTGCTTCACACTCCCCTCTCTCACTGCATTCCACTCCCCTCACTCACTGCATCACGCTCCCCTCACTCACTGTATCACACTCCCCTCACTCACTGCATCACACTCCCCTCTCTCAATGCATCCAACTCCCCTCACTCACTGCATCACACTCCCCTCACTCACTGCATCAAACTACCCTCACTCACTGAATCCACTCTCCTCACTCACTGCATCACACTTCCCTCAGTCACTGCATCACACTCCCCTCACTCACTGCATCACACTCCCCTCTCTCACTGCATCCCACTCCCCTCACTCACTGCATCACACTCCCCTCACTCACTGCATCACACTCCCCTCACTCACTGCATCCCACTACCCTCACTCACTGCATCACACTCTCCTCAGTCACTGCATCACACTCCCCTCACTCACTGCATCACACTCCCCTCACTCACTGCATCACACTCCTCTCAGTCACTGCATCACACTCCACTCACTCACTGCATCACACTCCCCTCTCTCAATGAATCCCACTCCCCTCAGTCACTGCATCACACTCCCCTCACTCACTGCATCCCACTCCCCTCACTCACTGCATCCCACTCCCCTCACTCACTGCATCCCACTCCCCTCACTCACTGCATCACACTCCCCTCTCTCAATGAATCCCACTCCCCTCACTCACTGCATCACACTCCCCTCACTCACTGCATCAAACTACCCTCACTCACTGCATCCCACTCTCCTCACTCACTGCATCACACTTCCCTCAGTCACTGTATCACACTCCCCTCACTCACTGCATCACACTCCCCTCTCTCACTGCATCCCACTCCCCTCACTCACTGCATCACACTCCCCTCACTCACTGCATCACACTACTCCTCACTCACTGCATCCCACTACCCTCACACTGCATCACACTCCCCTGAGTCACTGCATCACACTCCCCTGAGTCACTGCATCACACTCCCCTCACTCACTGCATCACACTCCCCTCACTCACTGCATCACACTCCCCTCACTCACTGCATCACACTCCTCTCAGTCACTGCATCACACTCCACTCACTCACTGCATCACACTCCCCTCTCTCAATGAATCCCACTCCCCTCAGTCACTGCATCACACTCCCCTCACTCACTGCATCCCACTCCCCTCACTCACTGCATCCCACTCCCCTCACTCACTGCATCCCACTCCCCTCACTCACTGCATCACACTCCCCTCTCTCAATGAATCCCACTCCCCTCACTCACTGCATCACACTCCCCTCACTCACTGCATCAAACTACCCTCACTCACTGCATCCCACTCTCCTCACTCACTGCATCACACTTCCCTCAGTCACTGTATCACACTCCCCTCACTCACTGCATCACACTCCCCTCTCTCACTGCATCCCACTCCCCTCACTCACTGCATCACACTCCCCTCACTCACTGCATCACACTACTCCTCACTCACTGCATCCCACTACCCTCACTCACTGTATCACACTCCCCTCAGTCACTGCATCACACTCCCCTCACTCACTGCATCACACTCCCCTCAGTCACTGCATCACACTCCCCTTAGTCACTGCATCACACTCCACTCACTCACTGCATCACACTCCCCTCAGTAATTGCATCACACTTCCCTCACGCACTGCATCCCACACCCCTCACTCACTGCATCACACTCCCCTCACTCACTGCATCCCACTTCCCTCACTCACTGCATCACACTCCCCTCAGTCACTGCATCACACTCCCCTCACTCACTGCATCACACCCCCTCTCTAACTGCATCCCACACCCCTCACTCACTGCATCACACTCCCCTCACTCACTGCATCACACTACTCCTCACTCACTGCATCCCACTACCCTCACACTGCAATACACTCCCCTGAGTCACTGCATCACACTCCCCTGAGTCACTGCATCACACTCCCCTCACTCACTGCATCACACTCCCCTCAGTCACTGCATCACACTCCCCTCACTCACTGCATCACACTCCCCTCAGTCACTGCATCACACTCCCCTCAGTCACTGCATCACACTCCACTCACTCACTGCATCACACTACTCCTCACTCACTGCATCCCACTACCCTCACTCACTGCATCACACTCCCCTCAGTCACTGCATCACACTCCCCTCACTCACTGCATCACACTCCCCTCAGTCACTGCATCACACTCCCCTCAGTCACTGCATCACACTCCCCTCTCTCCCTGCATCCCACTCCCCTCACTCGCGGCATCACACTCCCCTCACTCACTGCATCCCACTCCCCTCACACTGCATCACACTCCCCTCACTCACTGCATCACACTACCCTCACTCACTGCATCCCACTCCCCTCACTCACTGCATCACCCTCCCCCCACTCATTGCATCACACTCCCCTCTCTCACTGCACCACACTCCTCTAAGTCACTGCATCCCACTCCCCTCACTCACTACATCACACTCCCCTCACTCACTGCATCACACTCCCATCACTCAATGATTCATACTCCCCTCACTCACTGCATCACACTCCCCTCACTCACTGCATCACAATCCCCTCACTCACTGCATCCCACTCCCCACACTCACTGCATCACACTCCCCTCATTCACTGCACCACACTACTCTAAGTCACTGCATCCCACTCCCCTCACTCACTACATCACACTCCCCTCACTCACTGCATCACACTCCCATCACTCAATGCTTCATACTCCTCTCACTCACTGCATCACACTCCCCTCACTCACTGCATCCCACTCCCCTCACTCACTGCATCCCACTCTCCTCACTCACTGCATCACACTCCCCTCACACTGCATCCCACTTCCCTCACTCACTGCATCACACTCCCCTCACTCACTGCATCACACTCCCCTCTCTCAATGCATCCCACTCCCCTCACTCACTGCATCACACTCCCCTCACTCACTGCATCAAACTACCATCACTCACAGCATCCCACTCTCCTCACTCACTGCATCTCACTTCCCTCAGTGACTGCATTACACTCCCCTCACTCACTGCATCACACTCCCCTCTCTCAAAGCAAACCCACTCCCCTCACTCACTGCATCACACTCCCCTCACTCACTGCATCACACTCCCCTCTCTCAATGCATCCCACTCCCCTCACTCACTGCATCACACTCCCCTCACTCACTGCATCACACTCCCCTCTCTCAATGCATCCCACTCCCCTCACTCACTGCATCACACTACTCCTCACTCGCTGCATCCCACTACCCTCACTCACTGCATCACACTCCCCTCAGTCACTGCATCACACTCCCCTCACTCACTGCATCACACTCCTCTCAGTCACTGCATCACACTCCCTTAGTCACTGCATCACACTCCCCTCACTCACTTCATCACACTCCCCTAAGTCACTGCATCAAACTCCCCTCACTCACTGCATCACACTTCCCTCACTCACTGCATCCCACACCCCTCACTCACTGCATCACACTCCCCTCACTCACTGCATCCCACTTCCCTCACTCACTGCATCCCACTCCCCTCACTCACTGCATCACACTACCCTCAGTCACTGCATCACACTCCCCTAAGTCACTGCATCACACTCCCCTCACTCACTGCGTCACACTCCCCTCTCTCACTGCATCCCACTCCCCTCACTCACTGCATCACGCTCCACTCACTCACTGCAACACACTCCCCTCACTCACTGCATCACACTCCCCTCTATCAATGCATCCCACTCCCCTCACTCACTGCATCACACTCCCCTCACTCACTGCATCAAACTACCCTCACTCACTGCATCCCACTCCCCACACTCACTGCATCACACTCCCCTCAGTCACTGCATCACACTCCCTTCACTCACTGCATCACACTCCCCTCTCTCACTGCTTCCCACTCCCCTCACTCACTGCATCACACTCACCTCTCTCACTGCATCCCACTCCCCTCAGTCACTGCATCACACTCCCCTCAGTCACTGCATCACACTCCCCTCAGTCACTGCATCACACTCCCCTCACTCACTGCATCACACTCCCCTCTCTAACTGCATCCCACTACCCTCACTCACTGCATCACACTCCCCTCCCTCGCTGCAGGACACTCCCCTCAGTCACTGCATCACACTCCCCTCTCTCAATGCATCCCACTCCCCTCACTCACTACATCACACTCCCCTCACTCACTGCATCAAACTACCATCACTCACAGCATCCCACTCTCCTCACTCACTGCAACACACTACTCCTCACTCGCTGCATCCCACTACCCTCACTCACTGCATCACACTCCCCTCAGTCACTGCATCAAACTCCCCTCACTCACTGCATCACACTCCTCTCAGTCACTGCATCACACTCCCTTAGTCACTGCATCACACTCCCCTCACTCACTTCATCACACTCCCCTAAGTCACTGCATCAAACTCCCCTCACTCACTGCATCACACTTCCCTCACTCACTGCATCCCACACCCCTCACTCACTGCATCACACTCCCCTCAATCACTGCATCCCACTTCCCTCACTCACTGCATCCCACTCCCCTCACTCACTGCATCACACTACCCTCAGTCACTGCATCACACTCCCCTCAGTCACTACATCACACTCCCCTCACTCACTGCGTCACACTCCCCTCTCTCACTGCATCCCACTCCCCTCACTCACTGCATCACGCTCCCCTCACTCACTGCAACACACTCCCCTCACTCACTGCATCACACTCCCCTCTATCAATGCACCCCACTCCCCTCACTCACTGCATCACACTCCCCTCACTCACTGCATCAAACTACCCTCACTCACTGCATCCCACTCCGACACTCACTGCATCACACTCCCCTCAGTCACTGCATCACACTCCCTTCACTCACTGCATCACACTCCCCTCTCTCACTGCATCCCACTCCCCTCACTCACTGCATCACACTCACCTCTCTCACTGCATTCCACTCCCCTCAGTCACTGCATCACACTCCCCTCAGTCACTGCATCACACTCCCCTCAGTCACTGCATCACACTCCCCTCACTCACTGCATCACACTCCCCTCTCTAACTGCATCCCACTACCCTCACTCACTGCATCACACTCCCCACCCTCGCTGCAAGACACTCACGTCAGTCACTGCATCTCACTCCCCTCAGTCACTGCATCACACTCCCCTCACTCACTGCATCACACTCCCCTCGGTCACAGCATCACACTCCCCTCACTCACTGCATCACACTTCCCTCACTCACTGCATCCCACTCCCCTCACTGCATCACACTACCCTCAGTCACTGCATCACAATCCCCTCAGTCACATCATCACACTCCCCTCACTCACTGCGTCACACTCCCCTCTCTCACTGCATCCCACTCCCCTCACTCACTGCATCCCACTCCCCTCACTCACTGCATCACACTCCCCTCTCTCACTGCATCCCACTCCCCTCACTCACTGCATCACACTCCCCTCAGTCAATGCATCACACTCCCCTCACTCACTGCATCACACTCACCTCTCTCACTGCATCCCACTCCCCTCACTCACTGCATCACACTCCCCTCACTCACTGCATCACACTACCCTCACTCACTGCATCACACTCCCCTCACTCACTGCATCACACTCCACTCACACACTGCATCACACTACTCCTCACTCACTGCATCCCACTACCCTCACTCACTGCATCACACTCCCCTCACTCACTGCATCACATTCCCCTCACTCACTGCATCACACTCCCCTCAGTCACTTCATCACACTCCCCTCAGTCACTGCATCACACTCCCCTCTCTCACTGCATCCCACTCCCCTCACTCGCGGCATCACACTCCCCTCACTCACTGCATCCCACTCCCCTCACTCACTGCATCACACTCCCCTCACTCACTGCATCACACTACCCTCACTCACTGCATCCCACTCCCCTCACTCACTGCATCACCCTCCCCCCACTCACTGCATCACACTCCCCTCACTCACTGCACCACACTCCTCTAAGTCACTGCATCCCACTCCCCTCACTCACTACATCACACTCCCCTCACTTACTGCATCACACTCCCATCACTCAATGATTCATACTGCCCTCACTCACTGCATCACACTCCCCTCACTCACTGCATCACACTCCCCTCATTCACTGCATCCCACTCCCCACACTCACTGCATCACACTCCCCTCACTCACTGCACCACACTACTCAAAGTCACTGCATCCCACTCCCCTCACTCACTACATCACACTCCCCTCACTCACTGCATCACACTCCCATCACTCAATGCTTCATACACCTCTCACTCACTGCATCACACTCCCCTCACTCACTGCATCCCACTCCCTTCACTCACTGCATCCCACTCTCCTCACGCACTGCATTACACTCCCCTCACACTGCATCCCACTTCCCTCACTCACTGCATCACACTCCCCTCACTCACTGCATCACACTCCCCTCTCTCAATGCATCCCACTCCCCTCACTCACTGCATCACACTCCCCTCACTCACTGCATCAAACTACCATCACTCACAGCATCCCACTCTCCTCACTTACTGCATCACACTTCCCTCAGTGACTGCATCACACTCCCCTCACTCACTGCATCACACTCCCCTCTCTCAAAGCAAACCCACTCCCCTCACTCACTGCATCACACTCCCCTCACTCACTGCATCACACTCCCCTCTCTCAATGCATCCCACTCCCCTCACTCACTGCATCACTCTCCCCTCACTCACTGCATCAAACTACCATCACTCACAGCATCCCACTCTCCTCACTCACTGCATCACACTACTCCTCACTCGCTGCATCCCACTACCCTCACTCACTGCATCACACTCCCCTCAGTCACTGCATCACACTCCCCTCACTCACTGCATCACACTTCCCTCACTCACTGCATCCAACACTCCTCACTCACTGCATCACACTCCCCTCACTCACTGCATCCCACTTCCCTCACTCACTGCATCCCACTCCCCTCACTCACTGCATCACACTACCCTCAGTCACTGCATCACACTCCCCTCAGTCACTGCATCACACTCCCCTCACTCACTGCGTCACACTCCCCTCTCTCACTGCATCCCACTCCCCTCACTCACTGCATCACGCTCCCCTCACTCACTGCATCACACTCCCCTCACTCACTGCATCACACTCCCCTCTATCAATGCATCCCACTCCCCTCACTCACTGCATCACACTCCCCTCACTCACTGCATCAAACTACCCTCACTCACTGCATCCCACTCCCCACACTCACTGCATCACACTCCCCTCAGTCACTGCATCATACTCCCTTCACTCACTGCATCACACTCCCCTCTCTCACTGCATCCCACTCCCCTCACTGACTGCATCACACTCACCTCTCTCACTGCATCCCACTCCCCTCAGTCACTGCATCACACTCCCCTCAGTCACTGCATCACACTCCCCTCAGTCACTGCATCACACTCCCCTCACTCACTGCATCACACTCCCCTCTCTAACTGCATCCCACTACCCTCACTCACTGCATCACACTCCCCACCCTCACTGCAAGACACTCCCCTCAGTCACTGCATCACACTCCCCTCAGTCACTGCATCACACTCCCCTCACTCACTGCATCACACTCCCCTCGGTCACAGCATCACACTCCCCTCACTCACTGCATCACACTTCCCTCACTCACTGCATCCCACTCCCCTCACTCACTGCATCACACTACCCTCAGTCACTGCATCACAATCCCCTCAGTCACATCTTCACACTCCCCTCACTCACTGCGTCACACTCCCCTCTCTCACTGCATCCCACTCCCCTCACTCACTGCATCCCACTCCCCTCACTCACTGCATCACACTCCCCTCAGTCACTGCATCATACTCCCCTCACTCACTGCATCACACTCCCCTCTCTCACTGCATCCCACTCCCCTCACTCACTGCATCACACTCCCCTCAGTCACTGCATCACACTCTCCTCACTCACTGCATCACACTCACCTCTCTCACTGCATCCCACTCCCCTCACTCACTGCATCACACTCCCCTCACTCACTGCATCACACTACCCTCACTCACTGCATCACACTCCCCTCACTCACTGCATCACACTCCCGTCTGTCACTGCATCACACTCCCCTCAGTCACTGCATCACACTCAACTCACTCACTGCGTCACACTCCCCTCGGTCACAGCATCACACTACCCTCAGTCACTGCATCACACTCCCCTCAGTCACTGCATCACACTCCCCTCACTCACTGCGTCACACTCCCCTCTCTTACTGCATCCCACTCCCCTCACTCACTGCATCCCACTCCCCTCACTCACTGCATCACACTCCCCTCAGTCACTGCATCATACTCCCCTCACTCACAGCATCACACACCCCTCTCTCACTGCATCTCACTCCCCTCACTCACTGCATCACACTCCCCTCAGTCACTGCATCACACTCTCCTCACTCACTGCATCACACTCACCTCTCTCACTGCATCCCACTCCCCTCACTCACTGCATCACACTCCCCTCACTCACTGCATCACACTACCCTCACTCACGGCATCACACTCCCCTCACTCACTGCATCACACTCCACTCAGTCACTGCAATACGCTCCCCTCACTCACTGCAACACACTCCCCTCACTCACTGCATCACACTCCCCTCACTCACTGCATCACACTACCCTCACTCACTGCATCCCACTCCCGTCACTCACTGCATCACACTCCCCTCTATCAATGCATCACACTCCTCTAACTCACTGCATCACACTCCCCTCACTCACTGCATCACACTCCCTCACTCACTGCATCACACTACCCTCACTCACTGCGTCCCACTCCCCTCACTCACTGCATCCCACTCCCCTCACTCACTGCATCACACTCCCCTCACTCACTGCATCCCACTCCCCTCACTCACTGCATCACCCTCCCCCCACTCACTGCATCACACTCCCCTCACTCACTGCACCACACTCCTCTAAGTCACTGCATCCCACTCCCCTCACTCACTACATCACACTCCCCTCACTTACTGCATCACACTCCCATCACTCAATGATTCATACTGCCCTCACTCACTGCATCACACTCCCCTCACTCACTGCATCACACTCCCCTCATTCACTGCATCCCACTCCCCACACTCACTGCATCACACTCCCCTCACTCACTGCACCACACTACTCAAAGTCACTTCCTCCCCCTCCCCTCACTCACTACATCACACTCCCCTCACTCACTGCATCACACTCCCATCACTCAATGCTTCATACACCTCTCACTCACTGCATCACACTCCCCTCACTCACTGCATCCCACTCCCTTCACTCACTGCATCCCACTCTCCTCACGCACTGCATTACACTCCCCTCACACTGCATCCCACTTCCCTCACTCACTGCATCACACTCCCCTCACTCACTGCATCACACTCCCCTCTCTCAATGCATCCCACTCCCCTCACTCACTGCATCACACTCCCCTCACTCACTGCATCAAACTACCATCACTCACAGCATCCCACTCTCCTCACTTACTGCATCACACTTCCCTCAGTGACTGCATCACACTCCCCTCACTCACTGCATCACACTCCCCTCTCTCAAAGCAAACCCACTCCCCTCACTCACTGCATCACACTCCCCTCACTCACTGCATCACACTCCCCTCTCTCAATGCATCCCACTCCCCTCACTCACTGCATCACTCTCCCCTCACTCACTGCATCAAACTACCATCACTCACAGCATCCCACTCTCCTCACTCACTGCATCACACTACTCCTCACTCGCTGCATCCCACTACCCTCACTCACTGCATCACACTCCCCTCAGTCACTGCATCACACTCCCCTCACTCACTGCATCACACTTCCCTCACTCACTGCATCCAACACTCCTCACTCACTGCATCACACTCCCCTCACTCACTGCATCCCACTTCCCTCACTCACTGCATCCCACTCCCCTCACTCACTGCATCACACTACCCTCAGTCACTGCATCACACTCCCCTCAGTCACTGCATCACACTCCCCTCACTCACTGCGTCACACTCCCCTCTCTCACTGCATCCCACTCCCCTCACTCACTGCATCACGCTCCCCTCACTCACTGCATCACACTCCCCTCACTCACTGCATCACACTCCCCTCTATCAATGCATCCCACTCCCCTCACTCACTGCATCACACTCCCCTCACTCACTGCATCAAACTACCCTCACTCACTGCATCCCACTCCCCACACTCACTGCATCACACTCCCCTCAGTCACTGCATCATACTCCCTTCACTCACTGCATCACACTCCCCTCTCTCACTGCATCCCACTCCCCTCACTGACTGCATCACACTCACCTCTCTCACTGCATCCCACTACCCTCAGTCACTGCATCACACTCCCCTCAGTCACTGCATCACACTCCCCTCAGTCACTGCATCACACTCCCCTCACTCACTGCATCACACTCCCCTCTCTAACTGCATCCCACTACCCTCACTCACTGCATCACACTCCCCACCCTCACTGCAAGACACTCCCCTCAGTCACTGCATCACACTCCCCTCAGTCACTGCATCACACTCCCCTCACTCACTGCATCACACTCCCCTCGGTCACAGCATCACACTCCCCTCACTCACTGCATCACACTTCCCTCACTCACTGCATCCCACTCCCCTCACTCACTGCATCACACTACCCTCAGTCACTGCATCACAATCCCCTCAGTCACATCTTCACACTCCCCTCACTCACTGCGTCACACTCCCCTCTCTCACTGCATCCCACTCCCCTCACTCACTGCATCCCACTCCCCTCACTCACTGCATCACACTCCCCTCAGTCACTGCATCATACTCCCCTCACTCACTGCATCACACTCCCCTCTCTCACTGCATCCCACTCCCCTCACTCACTGCATCACACTCCCCTCAGTCACTGCATCACACTCTCCTCACTCACTGCATCACACTCACCTCTCTCACTGCATCCCACTCCCCTCACTCACTGCATCACACTCCCCTCACTCACTGCATCACACTACCCTCACTCACTGCATCACACTCCCCTCACTCACTGCATCACACTCCCGTCTGTCACTGCATCACACTCCCCTCAGTCACTGCATCACACTCAACTCACTCACTGCGTCACACTCCCCTCGGTCACAGCATCACACTACCCTCAGTCACTGCATCACACTCCCCTCAGTCACTGCATCACACTCCCCTCACTCACTGCGTCACACTCCCCTCTCTTACTGCATCCCACTCCCCTCACTCACTGCATCCCACTCCCCTCACTCACTGCATCACACTCCCCTCAGTCACTGCATCATACTCCCCTCACTCACAGCATCACACACCCCTCTCTCACTGCATCTCACTCCCCTCACTCACTGCATCACACTCCCCTCAGTCACTGCATCACACTCTCCTCACTCACTGCATCACACTCACCTCTCTCACTGCATCCCACTCCCCTCACTCACTGCATCACACTCCCCTCACTCACTGCATCACACTACCCTCACTCACGGCATCACACTCCCCTCACTCACTGCATCACACTCCACTCAGTCACTGCAATACGCTCCCCTCACTCACTGCAACACACTCCCCTCACTCACTGCATCACACTCCCCTCACTCACTGCATCACACTACCCTCACTCACTGCATCCCACTCCCGTCACTCACTGCATCACACTCCCCTCTATCAATGCATCACACTCCTCTAACTCACTGCATCACACTCCCCTCACTCACTGCATCACACTCCCTCACTCACTGCATCACACTACCCTCACTCACTGCGTCCCACTCCCCTCACTCACTGCATCCCACTCCCCTCACTCACTGCATCACACTCCCCTCACTCACTGCATCACATTCCCCTCACTCACTGCATCACACTCCCCTCTATCAATGCATCCCACTCCCCTAACTCACTGCATCACACTCCCCTCACTCACTGCATCAAACTACCCTCAATCACTGCATCCCAATCTCCTCACTCACTGCATCACATTTCCCACAGTCACTGCATCCCACTCCCCTCACTCACTGCATCACACTCCCCTCACTCACTGCATCACACTACTCCTCACTCACTGCATCCCACTACCCTCACTCACTGCATCACAATCCCCTCACTCACTGCATCGCACTCCCCTCAGTCACTGCATCACACTCCCCTCAGTCACTGCATCACACTCCCCTCACTCACTGCATCACACTACCCTCGGTCACTGCATCACACTCCCCTCACTCACTGCATCACACTTCCCTCACACTGCATCCCACACCCCTCACTCACTGCATCACACTCCCCTCACGCACTGCATCCCACTTCCCTCACTCACTGCATCCCACTCCCCTCACTCACTGCATCACACTACCCTCAGTCACTGCATCACACTCCCCTCAGTCACTGCATCACACTCCCCTCACTCACTGCGTCACACTCCCATCTCTCACTGCATCCCACTCCCCTCACTCACTGCATCACGCTCCCCTCACTCACTGCATCACAATACCCTCACTCACTGCATCACAGTCCCCTCTATCAATGCATCCCACTCCCCTCACTCACTGCATCACACTCCCCTCAATCTCTGCATCAAACTACCCTCACTCACTGCATCCCACTCCCCTCACTCACTGCATCACACTCCCCTCAGTCACTGCATCACACTCCCCTCACTCACTGCATCACACTCCCCTCTCTCACTGCATCCCACTCCCCTCACTCACTGCATCACACTCACCTCTCTCACTGCATCCCACTCCCCTCAGTCACTGCCTCACACTCCCCTCAGTCACTGTATCACACTCCCCTCAGTCACTGCATCATACTACCCACACTCACTGCATCACACTCCCCTCTCTAACTGCATCCCACTCCCCTCACTCAATGCATCACACTCCCCTCACTCACTGCATCACACTACTCCTCACTCACTGCATCCCACTACCCTCACTCACTGCGTCACACTCCCCTCAGTCACTGCATCACGCTCCCCTCACTCACTGCATCACACTCCCCTCAGTCACTGCATCGCACTCCACTCAGTCACTGCATCACACTCCCCTCAATCACCGCATCACACTCCCCTCAGTCACTGCATCACACTCCCCTCACTCACTGCATCACACTTCCCTCACTCACTGCATCCCACACCCCTCACTCACTGCATCACACTCCCCTCACTCACTGCATCCCACTTCCCTCACTCACTGCATCCCACTCCCCTCACTCACTGCATCACACTACCCTCAGTCACTGCATCCCACTCCCCTCACTCACTGCATCACACTCCCCTCACTCACTGCATCACATTCCCCTCACTCACTGCATCACACTCCCCTCTATCAATGCATCCCACTCCCCTAACTCACTGCATCACACTCCCCTCACTCACTGCATCAAACTACCCTCAATCACTGCATCCCAATCTCCTCACTCACTGCATCACATTTCCCTCAGTCACTGCATCCCACTCCCCTCACTCACTGCATCACACTCCCCTCACTCACTGCATCACACTACTCCTCACTCACTGCATCCCACTACACTCACTCACTGCATCACAATCCCCTCACTCACTGCATCGCACTCCCCTCAGTCACTGCATCACACTCCCCTCAGTCACTGCATCACACTCCCCTCACTCACTGCATCACACTACCCTCGGTCACTGCATCACACTCCCCTCACTCACTGCATCACACTTCCCTCACACTGCATCCCACACCCCTCACTCACTGCATCACACTCCCCTCACGCACTGCATCCCACTTCCCTCACTCACTGCATCCCACTCCCCTCACTCACTGCATCACACTACCCTCAGTCACTGCATCACACTCCCCTCAGTCACTGCATCACACTCCCCTCACTCACTGCGTCACACTCCCATCTCTCACTGCATCCCACTCCCCTCACTCACTGCATCACGCTCCCCTCACTCACTGCATCACAATACCCTCACTCACTGCATCACAGTCCCCTCTATCAATGCATCCCACTCCCCTCACTCACTGCATCACACTCCCCTCAATCTCTGCATCAAACTACCCTCACTCACTGCATCCCACTCCCCTCACTCACTGCATCACACTCCCCTCAGTCACTGCATCACACTCCCCTCACTCACTGCATCACACTCCCCTCTCTCACTGCATCCCACTCCCCTCACTCACTGCATCACACTCACCTCTCTCACTGCATCCCACTCCCCTCAGTCACTGCCTCACACTCCCCTCAGTCACTGTATCACACTCCCCTCAGTCACTGCATCATACTACCCACACTCACTGCATCACACTCCCCTCTCTAACTGCATCCCACTCCCCTCACTCAATGCATCACACTCCCCTCACTCACTGCATCACACTACTCCTCACTCACTGCATCCCACTACCCTCACTCACTGCGTCACACTCCCCTCAGTCACTGCATCACGCTCCCCTCACTCACTGCATCACACTCCCCTCAGTCACTGCATCGCACTCCACTCAGTCACTGCATCACACTCCCCTCAATCGCCGCATCACACTCCCCTCAGTCACTGCATCACACTCCCCTCACTCACTGCATCACACTTCCCTCACTCACTGCATCCCACACCCCTCACTCACTGCATCACACTCCCCTCACTCACTGCATCCCACTTCCCTCACTCACTGCATCCCACTCCCCTCACTCACTGCATCACACTACCCTCAGTCACTGCATCACACTTCCCTCAGTCACTGCATCACACTCCCCTCACTCACTGCATCACACTCCCCTCTCTCACTGCATCCCACTCCCCTCACTGACTGTATCACGCTCCCCTCACTCACTGCATCACACTCCCCTCACTCACTGCATCACACTCCCCTCTATCAATGCATCCCACTCCCCTCACTCACTGCATCACACTCCCCTCACTCACTGCATCAAACTACCCTCACTCACTGCATCCCAATCTCCTTTCTCACTGCATCACACTTCCCTCAGTCACTGCATCCCACTCCCCTCACTCACTGCATCACACTCCCCTCACTCACTGCATCACACTACCCTCACTCACGGCATCACACTCCCCTCACTCACTGCATCACACTCCACTCAGTCACTGCAATACGCTCCCCTCACTCACTGCAACACACTCCCCTCACTCACTGCATCACACTCCCCTCACTCACTGCATCACACTACCCTCACTCACTGCATCCCACTCCCGTCACTCACTGCATCACACTCCCCTCTATCAATGCATCCCACTCCCCTAACTCACTGCATCACACTCCCCTCACTCACTGCATCACACTCCCTCACTCACTGCATCACACTACCCTCACTCACTGCGTCCCACTCCCCTCACTCACTGCATCCCACTCCCCTCACTCACTGCATCACACTCCCCTCACTCACTGCATCACATTCCCCTCACTCACTGCATCACACTCCCCTCTATCAATGCATCCCACTCCCCTAACTCACTGCATCACACTCCCCTCACTCACTGCATCAAACTACCCTCAATCACTGCATCCCAATCTCCTCACTCACTGCATCACATTTCCCTCAGTCACTGCATCCCACTCCCCTCACTCACTGCATCACACTCCCCTCTTTCACTGCATCACACTACTCCTCACTCACTGCATCCCACTACCCTCACTCACTGCATCACAATCCCCTCACTCACTGCATCGCACTCCCCTCAGTCACTGCATCACACTCCCCTCAGTCACTGCATCACACTCCCCTCACTCACTGCATCACACTACCCTCGGTCACTGCATCACACTCCCCTCACTCACTGCATCACACTTCCCTCACACTGCATCCCACACCCCTCACTCTCTGCATCACACTCCCCTCACGCACTGCATCCCACTTCCCTCACTCACTGCATCCCACTCCCCTCACTCACTGCATCACACTACCCTCAGTCACTGCATCACACTCCCCTCAGTCACTGCATCACACTCCCCTCACTCACTGCGTCACACTCCCATCTCTCACTGCATCCCACTCCCCTCACTCACTGCATCACGCTCCCCTCACTCACTGCATCACAATACCCTCACTCACTGCATCACAGTCCCCTCTATCAATGCATCCCACTCCCCTCACTCACTGCATCACACTCCCCTCAATCTCTGCATCAAACTACCCTCACTCACTGCATCCCACTCCCCTCACTCACTGCATCACACTCCCCTCAGTCACTGCATCACACTCCCCTCACTCACTGCATCACACTCCCCTCTCTCACTGCATCCCACTCCCCTCACTCACTGCATCACACTCACCTCTCTCACTGCATCCCACTCCCCTCAGTCACTGCCTCACACTCCCCTCAGTCACTGTATTACACTCCCCTCAGTCACTGCATCATACTACCCACACTCACTGCATCACACTCCCCTCTCTAACTGCATCCCACTCCCCTCACTCAATGCATCACACTCCCCTCACTCACTGCATCACACTACTCCTCACTCACTGCATCCCACTACCCTCACTCACTGCGTCACACTCCCCTCAGTCACTGCATCACGCTCCCCTCACTCACTGCATCACACTCCCCTCAGTCACTGCATCGCACTCCACTCAATCACTGCATCACACTCCCCTCAATCACCGCATCACACTCCCCTCAGTCACTGCATCACACTCCCCTCACTCACTGCATCACACTTCCCTCACTCACTGCATCCCACACCCCTCACTCACTGCATCACACTCCCCTCACTCACTGCATCCCACTTCCCTCACTCACTGCATCCCACTCCCCTCACTCACTGCATCACACTACCCTCAGTCACTGCATCACACTCCCCTCACTCACTGCATCACACTCCCCTCACTCACTGCATCACACTCCCCTCTCTCACTGCATCCCACTCCCCTCACTGACTGTATCACGCTCCCCTCACTCACTGCATCACACTCCCCTCACTCACTGCATCACACTCCCCTCTATCAATGCATCCCACTCCCCTCACTCACTGCATCACACTCCCCTCACTCACTGCATCAAACTACCCTCACTCACTGCATCCCAATCTCCTTTCTCACTGCATCACACTTCCCTCAGTCACTGCATCACGCTCCCCTCACTCACTGCAACACGCTCCCCTCACTCACTGCATCCCACTTCCCTCACTCACTGCATCCCACTCCCCTCACTCACTGCATCACACTACCCTCAGTCACTGCATCACACTCCCCTCAGTCACTGCATCACACTCCCCTCACTCACTGCGTCACACTCCCCTCTCTCACTGCATCCCACTCCCCTCACTCACTGCATCACGCTCCACTCACTCACTGCAACACACTCCCCTCACTCACTGCATCACACTCCCCTCTATCAATGCATCCCACTCCCCTCACTCACTGCATCACACTCCCCTCACTCACTGCATCAAACTACCCTCACTCACTGCATCCCACTCCCCACACTCACTGCATCACACTCCCCTCAGTCACTGCATCACACTCCCTTCACTCACTGCATCACACTCCCCTCTCTCACTGCTTCCCACTCCCCTCACTCACTGCATCACACTCACCTCTCTCACTGCATCCCACTCCCCTCAGTCACTGCATCACACTCCCCTCAGTCACTGCATCACACTCCCCTCAGTCACTGCATCACACTCCCCTCACTCACTGCATCACACTCCCCTCTCTAACTGCATCCCACTACCCTCACTCACTGCATCACACTCCCCTCCCTCGCTGCAGGACACTCCCCTCAGTCAATGCATCACACTCCCCTCTCTCAATGCATCCCACTCCCCTCACTCACTGCATCACACTCCCCTCACTCACTGCATCAAACTACCATCACTCACAGCATCCCACTCTCCTCACTCACTGCATCACACTACTCCTCACTCGCTGCATCCCACTACCCTCAGTCACTGCATCACACTCCCCTCAGTCACTGCATCACACTCCCCTCACTCACTGCATCACACTCCTCTCAGTCACTGCATCACACTCCCTTAGTCACTGCATCACACTCCCCTCACTCACTTCATCACACTCCCCTAAGTCACTGCATCAAACTCCCCTCACTCACTGCATCACACTTCCCTCACTCACTGCATCCCACACCCCTCACTCACTGCATCACACTCCCCTCACTCACTGCATCCCACTTCCCTCACTCACTGCATCCCACTCCCCTCACTCACTGCATCACACTACCCTCAGTCACTGCATCACACTCCCCTCAGTCACTACATCACACTCCCCTCACTCACTGCGTCACACTCCCCTCTCTCACTGCATCCCACTCCCCTCACTCACTGCATCACGCTCCCCTCACTCACTGCAACACACTCCCCTCACTCACTGCATCACACTCCCCTCTATCAATGCACCCCACTCCCCTCACTCACTGCATCACACTCCCCTCACTCACTGCATCAAACTACCCTCACTCACTGCATCCCACTCCGACACTCACTGCATCACACTCCCCTCAGTCACTGCATCACACTCCCTTCACTCACTGCATCACACTCCCCTCTCTCACTGCATCCCACTCCCTTCACTCACTGCATCACACTCCCCTCTCTCACTGCATCCCACTCCCCTCACTCACTGCATCACACTCCCCTCACTCACTGCATCACACTCCCCTCTCTAACTGCATCCCACTACCCTCACTCACTGCATCACACTCCCCACCCTCGCTGCAAGACACTCCCCTCAGTCACTGCATCACACTCCCCTCAGTCACTGCATCACACTCCCCTCACTCACTGCATCACACTCCCCTCGGTCACAGCATCACACTCCCCTCACTCACTGCATCACATTTCCCTCACTCACTGCATCCCACTCCCCTCACTGCATCACACTACCCTCAGTCACTGCATCACAATCCCCTCAGTCACATCATCACACTCCCCTCACTCACTGCGTCACACTCCCCTCTCTCACTGCATCCCACTCCCCTCACTCACTGCATCCCACTCCCCTCACTCACTGCATCACACTCCCCTCAGTCACTGCATCATACTCCCCTCACTCACTGCATCACACTCCCCTCTCTCACTGCATCCCACTCCCCTCACTCACTGCATCACACTCCCCTCAGTCAATGCATCACACTCCCCTCACTCACTGCATCACACTCACCTCTCTCACTGCATCCCACTCCCCTCACTCACTGCATCACACTCCCCTCACTCACTGCATCACACTACCCTCACTCACTGCATCACACTCCCCTCACTCACTGCATCACACTCCACTCACTCACTGCATCACACTACTCCTCACTCACTGCATCCCACTACCCTCACTCACTGCATCACACTCCCCTCACTCACTGCATCACACTCCCCTCACTCACTGCATCACACTCCCCTCAGTCACTGCATCACACTCCCCTCTCTCACTGCATCCCACTCCCCTCACTCGCGGCATCACACTCCCCTCACTCACTGCATCCCACTCCCCTCACTCACTGCATCACACCCCCCTCACTCACTGCATCACACTACCCTCACTCACTGCATCCCACTCCCCTCACTCACTGCATCACCCTCCCCCACTCACTGCATCACACTCCCCTCACTCACTGCACCACACTCCTCTAAGTCACTGCATCCCACTCCCCTCACTCACTACATCACACTCCCCTCACTTACTGCATCACACTCCCATCACTCTATGATTCATACTCCCCTCACTCACTGCATCACACTCCCCTCACTCACTGCATCACACTCCCTTCATTCACTGCATCCCACTCCCCACACTCACTGCATCACACTCCCCTCACTCACTGCACCACACTACTCAAAGTCACTGCATCCCACTCCCCTCACTCACTACATCACACTCCCCTCACTCACTGCATCACACTCCCATCACTCAATGCTTCATACACCTCTCACTCACTGCATCACACTCCCCTCACTCACTGCATCCCACTCCCTTCACTCACTGCATCCCACTCTCCTCACTCACTGCATTACACTCCCCTCACACTGCATCCCACTTCCCTCACTCACTGCATCACACTCCCCTCACTCACTGCATCACACTCCCCTCTCTCAATGCATCCCACTCCCCTCACTCACTGCATCACACTCCCCTCACTCACTGCATCAAACTACCATCACTCACAGCATCCCACTCTCCTCACTCACTGCATCACACTTCCCTCAGTGACTGCATCACACTCCCCTCACTCACTGCATCACACTCCCCTCTCTCAAAGCAAACCCACTCCCCTCACTCACTGCATCACACTCCCCTCACTCACTGCATCACACTCCCCTCTCTCAATGCATCCCACTCCCCTCACTCACTGCATCACACTCCCCTCACTCACTGCATCAAACTACCATCACTCACAGCATCCCACTCTCCTCACTCACTGCATCACACTACTCCTCACTCGCTGCATCCCACTACCCTCACTCACTGCATCACACTCCCCTCAGTCACTGCATCACACTCCCCTCACTCACTGCATCGCACTCCTCTCAGTCACTGCATCACACTCCATTAGTCACTGCATCACACTCCCCTCACTAACTTCATCACACTCCCCTCAGTCACTGCATCACACTCCCCTCACTCACTGCATCACACTTCCCTCACTCACTGCATCCAACACTCCTCACTCACTGCATCACACTCCCCTCACTCACTGCATCCCACTTCCCTCACTCACTGCATCCCACTCCCCTCACTCACTGCATCACATTACCATCAGTCACTGCATCACACTCCCCTCAGTCACTGCATCACACTCCCCTCACTCACTGCGTCACACTCCCCTCTCTCACTGCATCCCACTCCCCTCACTCACTGCATCACGCTCCCCTCACTCACTGCATCACACTCCCCTCACTCACTGCATCACACTCCCCTCTATCAATGCATCCCACTCCCCTCACTCACTGCATCACACTCCCCTCACTCACTGCATCAAACTACCCTCACTCACTGCATCCCACTCCCCACACTCACTGCATCACACTCCCCTCAGTCACTGCATCATACTCCCTTCACTCACTGCATCACACTCCCCTCTCTCACTGCATCCCACTCCCCTCACTCACTGCATCACACTCACCTCTCTCACTGCATCCCACTCCCCTCAGTCACTGCATCACACTCCCCTCAGTCACTGCATCACACTCCCCTCAGTCACTGCATCACACTCCCCTCACTCACTGCATCACACTCCCCTCTCTAACTGCATCCCACTACCCTCACTCACTGCATCACACTCCCCACCCTCACTGCAAGACACTCCCCTCAGTCACTGCATCACACTCCCCTCAGTCACTGCATCACACTCCCCTCACTCACTGCATCACACTCCCCTCGGTCACAGCATCACACTCCCCTCACTCACTGCATCACACTTCCCTCACTCACTGCATCACACTCCCCTCACTCACTGCATCAAACTACCATCACTCACAGCATCCCACTCTCCTCACTCACTGCATCACACTTCCCTCAGTGACTGCATCACACTCCCCTCACTCACTGCATCACACTCCCCTCTCTCAAAGCAAACCCACTCCCCTCACTCACTGCATCACACTCCCCTCACTCACTGCATCACACTCCCCTCTCTCAATGCATCCCACTCCCCTCACTCACTGCATCACACTCCCCTCACTCACTGCATCAAACTACCATCACTCACAGCATCCCACTCTCCTCACTCACTGCATCACACTACTCCTCACTCGCTGCATCCCACTACCCTCACTCACTGCATCACACTCCCCTCAGTCACTGCATCACACTCCCCTCACTCACTGCATCGCACTCCTCTCAGTCACTGCATCACACTCCATTAGTCACTGCATCACACTCCCCTCACTCACTTCATCACACTCCCCTCAGTCACTGCATCACACTCCCCTCACTCACTGCATCACACTTCCCTCACTCACTGCATCCAACACTCCTCACTCACTGCATCACACTCCCCTCACTCACTGCATCCCACTTCCCTCACTCACTGCATCCCACTCCCCTCACTCACTGCATCACACTACCCTCAGTCACTGCATCACACTCCCCTCAGTCACTGCATCACACTCCCCTCACTCACTGCGTCACACTCCCCTCTCTCACTGCATCCCACTCCCCTCACTCACTGCATCACGCTCCCCTCACTCACTGCATCACACTCCCCTCACTCACTGCATCACACTCCCCTCTATCAATGCATCCCACTCCCCTCACTCACTGCATCACACTCCCCTCACTCACTGCATCAAACTACCCTCACTCACTGCATCCCACTCCCCACACTCACTGCATCACACTCACCTCAGTCACTGCATCATACTCCCTTCAATCACTGCATCACACTCCCCTCTCTCACTGCATCCCACTCCCCTCACTCACTGCATCACACTCACCTCTCTCACTGCATCCCACTCCCCTCAGTCACTGCATCACACTCCCCTCAGTCACTGCATCACACTCCCCTCAGTCACTGCATCACACTCCCCTCACTCACTGCATCACACTCCCCTCTCTAACTGCATCCCACTACCCTCACTCACTGCATCACACTCCCCACCCTCACTGCAAGACACTCCCCTCAGTCACTGCATCACACTCCCCTCAGTCACTGCATCACACTCCCCTCACTCACTGCATCACACTCCCCTCGGTCACAGCATCACACTCCCCTCACTCACTGCATCACACTTCCCTCACTCACTGCATCCCACTCCCCTCACTCACTGCATCACACTACCCTCAGTCACTGCATCACAATCCCCTCAGTCACATCTTCACACTCCCCTCACTCACTGCGTCACACTCCCCTCTCTCACTGCATCCCACTCCCCTCACTCACTGCATCCCACTCCCCTCACTCACTGCATCACACTCCCCTCAGTCACTGCATCATACTCCCCTCACTCACTGCATCACACTCCCCTCACTCAATGCATCCCACACCCCTCACTCACTGCATCACACTCCCCTCAATCACTGCATCCCACTTCCCTCACTCACTGCATCCCACTCCCCTCACTCACTGCATCACACTACCCTCAGTCACTGCATCACACTCCCCTCAGTCACTGCATCACACTCCCCTCACTCACTGCGTCACACTCCCCTCTCTCACTGCATCCCACTCCCCTCACTCACTGCATCCCACTCCCCTCACTCACTGCATCACACTCCCCTCAGTCACTGCATCATACTCCCCTCACTCACAGCATCACACACCCCTCTCTCACTGCATCTCACTCCCCTCACTCACTGCATCACACTCCCCTCAGTCACTGCATCACACTCTCCTCACTCACTGCATCACACTCACCTCTCTCACTGCATCCCACTCCCCTCACTCACTGCATCACACTCCCCTCACTCACTGCATCACACTACCCTCACTCACTGCATCCCACTACCCTCAGTCACTGCATCACACTCCCCTCAGTCACTGCATCACACTCCCCTCACTCACTGCATCACACTCCCCTCAGTCACTGCATCACATTCCCCTCACTCACTGCATCACACTCCCCTCGGTCACAGCATCACACTCCCCTCAGTCACTGCATCATACTCCCCTCACTCACTGCATCACACTCCCCTCTCTCACTGCATCACACTCCCCTCACTCACTGCATCACACTCCCCTCACTCACTGCATCACACTCCCCTCAGTCACTGCATCACACTCCCCTCACTCACTGCATCACACTCACCTCTCTCACTGCATCCCACTCCCCTCACTCACTGCATCACACTCCCCTCACTCACTGCATCACACTACCCTCACTCACGGCATCACACTCCCCTCACTCACTGCATCACACTCCACTCAGTCACTGCATCACGCTCCCCTCACTCACTGCAACACGCTCCCCTCACTCACTGCATCCCACTTCCCTCACTCACTGCATCCCACTCCCCTCACTCACTGCATCACACTACCCTCAGTCACTGCATCACACTCCCCTCAGTCACTGCATCACACTCCCCTCACTCACTGCGTCACACTCCCCTCTCTCACTGCATCCCACTCCCCTCACTCACTGCATCACGCTCCACTCACTCACTGCAACACACTCCCCTCACTCAACGCATCACACTCCCCTCTATCAATGCATCCCACTCCCCTCACTCACTGCATCACACTCCCCTCACTCACTGCATCAAACTACCCTCACTCACTGCATCCCACTCCCCACACTCACTGCATCACACTCCCCTCAGTCACTGCATCACACTCCCTTCACTCACTGCATCACACTCCCCTCTCTCACTGCATCCCACTCCCCTCAGTCACTGCATCACACTCCCCTCAGTCACTGCATCACACTCCCCTCAGTCACTGCATCACACTCCCCTCACTCACTGCATCACACTCCCCTCTCTAACTGCATCCCACTACCCTCACTCACTGCATCACACTCCCCTCCCTCGCTGCAGGACACTCCCCTCAGTCACTGCATCACACTCCCCTCTCTCAATGCATCCCACTCCCCTCACTCACTGCATCACACTCCCCTCACTCACTGCATCAAACTACCATCACTCACAGCATCCCACTCTCCTCACTCACTGCATCACACTACTCCTCACTCGCTGCATCCCACTACCCTCAGTCACTGCATCACACTCCCCTCAGTCACTGCATCACACTCCCCTCACTCACTGCATCACACTCCTCTCAGTCACTGCATCACACTCCCTTAGTCACTGCATCACACTCCCCTCACTCACTTCATCACACTCCCCTAAGTCACTGCATCAAACTCCCCTCACTCACTGCATCACACTTCCCTCACTCACTGCATCCCACACCCCTCACTCACTGCATCACACTCCCCTCACTCACTGCATCCCACTTCCCTCACTCACTGCATCCCACTCCCCTCACTCACTGCATCACACTACCCTCAGTCACTGCATCAAACTCCCCTCAGTCACTACATCACACTCCCCTCACTCACTGCGTCACACTCCCCTCTCTCACTGCATCCCACTCCCCTCACTCACTGCATCACGCTCCCCTCACTCACTGCAACACACTCCCCTCACTCACTGCATCACACTCCCCTCTATCAATGCACCCCACTCCCCTCACTCACTGCATCACACTCCCCTCACTCACTGCATCAAACTACCCTCACTCACTGCATCCCACTCCGACACTCACTGCATCACACTTCCCTCAGTCACTGCATCACACTCCCTTCACTCACTGCATCACACTCCCCTCTCTCACTGCATCCCACTCCCTTCACTCACTGCATCACACTCCCCTCTCTCACTGCATCCCACTCCCCTCACTCACTGCATCACACTCCCCTCACTCACTGCATCACACTCCCCTCTCTAACTGCATCCCACTACCCTCACTCACTGCATCACACTCCCCACCCTCGCTGCAAGACACTCCCCTCAGTCACTGCATCACACTCCCCTCAGTCACTGCATCACACTCCCCTCACTCACTGCATCACACTCCCCTCGGTCACAGCATCACACTCCCCTCACTCACTGCATCACATTTCCCTCACTCACTGCATCCCACTCCCCTCACTGCATCACACTACCCTCAGTCACTGCATCACAATCCCCTCAGTCACATCATCACACTCCCCTCACTCACTGCGTCACACTCCCCTCTCTCACTGCATCCCACTCCCCTCACTCACTGCATCCCACTCCCCTCACTCACTGCATCACACTCCCCTCAGTCACTGCATCATACTCCCCTCACTCACTGCATCACACTCCCCTCTCTCACTGCATCCCACTCCCCTCACTCACTGCATCACACTCCCCTCAGTCAATGCATCACACTCCCCTCACTCACTGCATCACACTCACCTCTCTCACTGCATCCCACTCCCCTCTCTCACTGCATCACACTCCCCTCACTCACAGCATCACACTACCCTCACTCACTGCATCACACTCCCCTCACTCACTGCATCACACTCCACTCACTGACTGCATCACACTACTCCTCACTCACTGCATCCCACTACCCTCACTCACTGCATCACACTCCCCTCACTCACTGCATCACACTCCCCTCACTCACTGCATCACACTCCCCTCAGTCACTTCATCACACTCCCCTCAGTCACTGCATCACACTCCCCTCTCTCACTGCATCCCACTCCCCTCACTCGCGGCATCACACTCCCCTCACTCACTGCATCCCACTCCCCTCACTCACTGCATCACACCCCCCTCACTCACTGCATCACACTACCCTCACTCACTGCATCCCACTCCCCTCACTCACTGCATCACCCTCCCCCCACTCACTGCATCACACTCCCCTCACTCACTGCACCACACTCCTCTAAGTCACTGCATCCCACTCCCCTCACTCACTACATCACACTCCCCTCACTTACTGCATCACACTCCCATCACTCAATGATTCATACTCCCCTCACTCACTGCATCACACTCCCCTCACTCACTGCATCACACTCCCCTCATTCACTGCATCCCACTCCCCACACTCACTGCATCACACTCCCCTCACTCACTGCACCACACTACTCAAAGTCACTGCATCCCACTCCCCTCACTCACTACATCACACTCCCCTCACTCACTGCATCACACTCCCATCACTCAATGCTTCATACACCTCTCACTCACTGCATCACACTCCCCTCACTCACTGCATCCCATTCCCTTCACTCACTGCATCCCACTCTCCTCACTCACTGCATTACACTCCCCTCACACTGCATCCCACTTCCCTCACTCACTGCATCACACTCCCCTCACTCACTGCATCACACTCCCCTCTCTCAATGCATCCCACTCCCCTCACTCACTGCATCACACTCCCCTCACTCACTGCATCAAACTACCATCACTCACAGCATCCCACTCTCCTCACTCACTGCATCACACTTCCCTCAGTGACTGCATCACACTCCCCTCACTCACTGCATCACACTCCCCTCTCTCAAAGCAAACCCACTCCCCTCACTCACTGCATCACACTCCCCTCACTCACTGCATCACACTCCCCTCTCTCAATGCATCCCACTCCCCTCACTCACTGCATCACACTCCCCTCACTCACTGCATCAAACTACCATCACTCACAGCATCCCACTCTCCTCACTCACTGCATCACACTACTCCTCACTCGCTGCATCCCACTACCCTCACTCACTGCATCACACTCCCCTCAGTCACTGCATCACACTCCCCTCACTCACTGCATCGCACTCCTCTCAGTCACTGCATCACACTCCATTAGTCACTGCATCACACTCCCCTCACTCACTTCATCACACTCCCCTCAGTCACTGCATCACACTCCCCTCACTCACTGCATCACACTTCCCTCACTCACTGCATCCAACACTCCTCACTCACTGCATCACACTCCCCTCACTCACTGCATCCCACTTCCCTCACTCACTGCATCCCACTCCCCTCACTCACTGCATCACACTACCCTCAGTCACTGCATCACACTCCCCTCAGTCACTGCATCACACTCCCCTCACTCACTGCGTCACACTCCCCTCTCTCACTGCATCCCACTCCCCTCACTCACTGCATCACGCTCCCCTCACTCACTGCATCACACTCCCCTCACTCACTGCATCACACTCCCCTCTATCAATGCATCCCACTCCCCTCACTCACTGCATCACACTCCCCTCACTCACTGCATCAAACTACCCTCACTCACTGCATCCCACTCCCCACACTCACTGCATCACACTCCCCTCAGTCACTGCATCATACTCCCTTCACTCACTGCATCACACTCCCCTCTCTCACTGCATCCCACTCCCCTCACTCACTGCATCACACTCACCTCTCTCACTGCATCCCACTCCCCTCAGTCACTGCATCACACTCCCCTCAGTCACTGCATCACACTCCCCTCAGTCACTGCATCACACTCCCCTCACTCACTGCATCACACTCCCCTCTCTAACTGCATCCCACTACCCTCACTCACTGCATCACACTCCCCACCCTCACTGCAAGACACTCCCCTCAGTCACTGCATCACACTCCCCTCAGTCACTGCATCACACTCCCCTCACTCACTGCATCACACTCCCCTCGGTCACAGCATCACACTCCCCTCACTCACTGCATCACACTTCCCTCACTCACTGCATCCCACTCCCCTCACTCACTGCATCACACTACCCTCAGTCACTGCATCACAATCCCCTCAGTCACATCTTCACACTCCCCTCACTCACTGCGTCACACTCCCCTCTCTCACTGCATCCCACTCCCCTCACTCACTGCATCCCACTCCCCTCACTCACTGCATCACACTCCCCTCAGTCACTGCATCATACTCCCCTCACTCACTGCATCACACTCCCCTCACTCACTGCATCACACTCCCCTCACTCACTGCATCACACTCCCCTCTGTCACTGCATCACACTCCCCTCAGTCACTGCATCACACTCAACTCACTCACTGCGTCACACTCCCCTCGGTCACTGCATCACACTCCCCTCACTCACTGCATCACACTTCCCTCACTCAATGCATCCCACACCCCTCACTCACTGCATCACACTCCCCTCACTCACTGCATCCCACATCCCTCACTCACTGCATCCCACTCCCCTCACTCACTGCATCACACTACCCTCAGTCACTGCATCACACTCCCCTCAGTCACTGCATCACACTCCCCTCACTCACTGCGTCACACTCCCCTCTCTCACTGCATCCCACTCCCCTCACTCACTGCATCCCACTCCCCTCACTCACTGCATCACACTCCCCTCAGTCACTGCATCATACTCCCCTCACTCACAGCATCACACACCCCTCTCTCACTGCATCTCACTCCCCTCACTCACTGCATCACACTCCCCTCAGTCACTGCATCACACTCTCCTCACTCACTGCATCACACTCACCTCTCTCACTGCATCCCACTCCCCTCACTCACTGCATCACACTCCCCTCACTCACTGCATCACACTACCCTCACTCACGGCATCACACTCCCCTCACTCACTGCATCACACTCCACTCAGTCACTGCAATACGCTCCCCTCACTCACTGCAACACACTCCCCTCACTCACTGCATCACACTCCCCTCACTCACTGCATCACACTACCCTCACTCACTGCATCCCACTCCCGTCACTCACTGCATCACACTCCCCTCTATCAATGCATCCCACTCACCTAACTCACTGCATCACACTCCCCTCACTCACTGCATCACACTCCCTCACTCACTGCATCACACTACCCTCACTCACTGCGTCCCACTCCCCTCACTCACTGCATCCCACTCCCCTCACTCACTGCATCACACTCCCCTCACTCACTGCATCACATTTCCCTCAGTCACTGCATCCCACTCCCCTCACTCACTGCATCACACTCCCCTCACTCACTGCATCACACTACTCCTCACTCACTGCATCCCACTACCCTCACTCACTGCATCACACTCCCCTCTCTCACTGCATCCCACTCCCCTCACTGACTGTATCACGCTCCCCTCACTCACTGCATCACACTCCCCTCACTCACTGCATCACACTCCCCTCTATCAATGCATCCCACTCCCCTCACTCACTGCATCACACTCCCCTCACTCACTGCATCAAACTACCCTCACTCACTGCATCCCAATCTCCTTTCTCACTGCATCACACTTCCCTCAGTCACTGCATCACACTCCCCTCACTCACTGCATCACACTTCCCTCTCTCACTGCATCCTACTCCCCTCACTCACTGCATCACACTCCCCTCACTCACTGCATAACACTACTGCTCACTCACTGCATCCCACTACCCTCAGTCACTGCATCACACTCCCCTCAGTCACTGCATCACACTCCCCTCACTCACTGCATCACACTCCCCTCAGTCACTGCATCACATTCCCCTCACTCACTGCATCACACTCCCCTCGGTCACAGCATCACACTCCCCTCAGTCACTGCATCATACTCCCCTCACTCACTGCATCACACTCCCCTCTCTCACTGCATCACACTCCCCTCACTCACTGCATCACACTCCCCTCACTCACTGCATCACATTCCCCTCAGTCACTGCATCACACTCCCCTCACTCACTGCATCACACTCACCTCTCTCACTGCATCCCACTCCCCTCACTCACTGCATCACACTCCCCTCACTCACTGCATCACACTACCCTCACTCAAGGCATCACACTCGCCTCATTCACTGCATCACACTCCACTCAGTCACTGCATCACGCTCCCCTCACTCACTGCAACACGCTCCCCTCACTCACTGCATCACACTCCCCTCACTCACTGCATCACACTACCCTCACTCACTGCATCCCACTCCCCTCACTCACTGCATCACACTCCCCTCAGTCACTGCATCACACTCCCCTCACTCACTGCGTCACACTCCCCTCTCTCACTGCATCCCACTCCCCTCACTCACTGCATCACGCTCCCCTCACTCACTGCATCACACTCCCCTCACTCACTGCATCACACTCCCCTCTATCAATGCATCCCACTCCCCTCACTCACTGCATCACACTCCCCTCACTCACTGCATCAAACTACCCTCACTCACTGCATCCCACTCCCCTCACTCACTGCATCACACTCCCCTCAGTCACTGCATCACACTCCCCTCACTCACTGCATCACACTCCCCTCTCTCACTGCATCCCACTCCCCTCACTCACTGCATCACACTCACCTCTCTCACTGCATCCCACTCCCCTCAGTCACTGCATCACACTCCCCTCAGTCACTGCATCACAATCCCCTCAGTCACATCTTCACACTCCCCTCACTCACTGCGTCACACTCCCCTCTCTCACTGCATCCCACTCCCCTCACTCACTGCATCCCACTCCCCTCACTCACTGCATCACACTCCCCTCAGTCACTGCATCATACTCCCCTCACTCACTGCATCACACTCCCCTCACTCACTGCATCACACTCCCCTCACTCACTGCATCACACTCCCCTCTGTCACTGCATCACACTCCCCTCAGTCACTGCATCACACTCAACTCACTCACTGCGTCACACTCCCCTCGGTCACAGCATCACACTCCCCTCACTCACTGCATCACACTTCCCTCACTCAATGCATCCCACACCCCTCACTCACTGCATCACACTCCCCTCACTCACTGCATCCCACTTCCCTCACTCACTGCATCCCACTCCCCTCACTCACTGCATCACACTACCCTCAGTCACTGCATCACACTCCCCTCAGTCACTGCATCACACTCCCCTCACTCACTGCGTCACACTCCCCTCTCTCACTGCATCCCACTCCCCTCACTCACTGCATCCCACTCCCCTCACTCACTGCATCACACTCCCCTCAGTCACTGCATCATACTCCCCTCACTCACAGCATCACACACCCCTCTCTCACTGCATCTCACTCCCCTCACTCACTGCATCACACTCCCCTCAGTCACTGCATCACACTCTCCTCACTCATTGCATCACACTCACCTCTCTCACTGCATCCCACTCCCCTCACTCACTGCATCACACTCCCCTCACTCACTGCATCACACTACCCTCACTCACTGCATCACACTCCCATCACTCAATGCTTCATACACCTCTCACTCACTGCATCACACTCCCCTCACTCACTGCATCCCACTCCCTTCACTCACTGCATCCCACTCTCCTCACGCACTGCATTACACTCCCCTCACACTGCATCCCACTTCCCTCACTCACTGCATCACACTCCCCTCACTCACTGCATCACACTCCCCTCTCTCAATGCATCCCACTCCCCTCACTCACTGCATCACACTCCCCTCACTCACTGCATCAAACTACCATCACTCACAGCATCCCACTCTCCTCACTTACTGCATCACACTTCCCTCAGTGACTGCATCACACTCCCCTCACTCACTGCATCACACTCCCCTCTCTCAAAGCAAACCCACTCCCCTCACTCACTGCATCACACTCCCCTCACTCACTGCATCACACTCCCCTCTCTCAATGCATCCCACTCCCCTCACTCACTGCATCACTCTCCCCTCACTCACTGCATCAAACTACCATCACTCACAGCATCCCACTCTCCTCACTCACTGCATCACACTACTCCTCACTCGCTGCATCCCACTACCCTCACTCACTGCATCACACTCCCCTCAGTCACTGCATCACACTCCCCTCACTCACTGCATCACACTTCCCTCACTCACTGCATCCAACACTCCTCACTCACTGCATCACACTCCCCTCACTCACTGCATCCCACTTCCCTCACTCACTGCATCCCACTCCCCTCACTCACTGCATCACACTACCCTCAGTCACTGCATCACACTCCCCTCAGTCACTGCATCACACTCCCCTCACTCACTGCGTCACACTCCCCTCTCTCACTGCATCCCACTCCCCTCACTCACTGCATCACGCTCCCCTCACTCACTGCATCACACTCCCCTCACTCACTGCATCACACTCCCCTCTATCAATGCATCCCACTCCCCTCACTCACTGCATCACACTCCCCTCACTCACTGCATCAAACTACCCTCACTCACTGCATCCCACTCCCCACACTCACTGCATCACACTCCCCTCAGTCACTGCATCATACTCCCTTCACTCACTGCATCACACTCCCCTCTCTCACTGCATCCCACTCCCCTCACTGACTGCATCACACTCACCTCTCTCACTGCATCCCACTCCCCTCAGTCACTGCATCACACTCCCCTCAGTCACTGCATCACACTCCCCTCAGTCACTGCATCACACTCCCGTCACTCACTGCATCACACTCCCCTCTCTAACTGCATCCCACTACCCTCACTCACTGCATCACACTCCCCACCCTCACTGCAAGACACTCCCCTCAGTCACTGCATCACACTCCCCTCAGTCACTGCATCACACTCCCCTCACTCACTGCATCACACTCCCCTCGGTCACAGCATCACACTCCCCTCACTCACTGCATCACACTTCCCTCACTCACTGCATCCCACTCCCCTCACTCACTGCATCACACTACCCTCAGTCACTGCATCACAATCCCCTCAGTCACATCTTCACACTCCCCTCACTCACTGCGTCACACTCCCCTCTCTCACTGCATCCCACTCCCCTCACTCACTGCATCCCACTCCCCTCACTCACTGCATCACACTCCCCTCAGTCACTGCATCATACTCCCCTCACTCACTGCATCACACTCCCCTCTCTCACTGCATCCCACTCCCCTCACTCACTGCATCACACTCCCCTCAGTCACTGCATCACACTCTCCTCACTCACTGCATCACACTCACCTCTCTCACTGCATCCCACTCCCCTCACTCACTGCATCACACTCCCCTCACTCACTGCATCACACTACCCTCACTCACTGCATCACACTCCCCTCACTCACTGCATCACACTCCCGTCTGTCACTGCATCACACTCCCCTCAGTCACTGCATCACACTCAACTCACTCACTGCGTCACACTCCCCTCGGTCACAGCATCACACTACCCTCAGTCACTGCATCACACTCCCCTCAGTCACTGCATCACACTCCCCTCACTCACTGCGTCACACTCCCTCTCTCACTGCATCCCACTCCCCTCACTCACTGCATCCCACTCCCCTCACTCACTGCATCACACTCCCCTCAGTCACTGCATCATACTCCCCTCACTCACAGCATCACACACCCCTCTCTCGCTGCATCTCACGCCCCTCACTCACTGCATCACACTCCCCTCAGTCACTGCATCACACTCTCCTCACTCACTGCATCACACACACCTCTCTCACTGCATCCCACTCCCCTCACTCACTGCATCACACTCCCCTCACTCACTGCATCACACTACCCTCACTCACGGCATCACACTCCCCTCACTCACTGCATCACACTCCACTCAGTCACTGCAATACGCTCCCCTCACTCACTGCAACACACTCCCCTCACTCACTGCATCACACTCCCCTCACTCACTGCATCACACTACCCTCACTCACTGCATCCCACTCCCGTCACTCACTGCATCACACTCCCCTCTATCAATGCATCACACTCCTCTAACTCACTGCATCACACTCCCCTCACTCACTGCATCACACTCCCTCACTCACTGCATCACACTCCCCTCACTCACTGCATCAAACTACCATCACTCACAGCATCCCACTCTCCTCACTCACTGCATCACACTACTCCTCACTCGCTGCATCCCACTACCCTCAGTCACTGCATCACACTCCCCTCAGTCACTGCATCACACTCCCCTCACTCACTGCATCACACTCCTCTCAGTCACTGCATCACACTCCCTTAGTCACTGCATCACACTCCCCTCACTCACTTCATCACACTCCCCTAAGTCACTGCATCAAACTCCCCTCACTCACTGCATCACACTTCCCTCACTCACTGCATCCCACACCCCTCACTCACTGCATCACACTCCCCTCACTCACTGCATCCCACTTCCCTCACTCACTGCATCCCACTCCCCTCACTCACTGCATCACACTACCCTCAGTCACTGCATCACACTCCCCTCAGTCACTACATCACACTCCCCTCACTCACTGCGTCACACTCCCCTCTCTCACTGCATCCCACTCCCCTCACTCACTGCATCACGCTCCCCTCACTCACTGCAACACACTCCCCTCACTCACTGCATCACACTCCCCTCTATCAATGCACCCCACTCCCCTCACTCACTGCATCACACTCCCCTCACTCACTGCATCAAACTACCCTCACTCACTGCATCCCACTCCGACACTCACTGCATCACACTCCCCTCAGTCACTGCATCACACTCCCTTCACTCACTGCATCACACTCCCCTCTCTCACTGCATCCCACTCCCTTCACTCACTGCATCACACTCCCCTCTCTCACTGCATCCCACTCCCCTCACTCACTGCATCACACTCCCCTCACTCACTGCATCACACTCCCCTCTCTAACTGCATCCCACTACCCTCACTCACTGCATCACACTCCCCACCCTCGCTGCAAGACACTCCCCTCAGTCACTGCATCACACTCCCCTCAGTCACTGCATCACACTCCCCTCACTCACTGCATCACACTCCCCTCGGTCACAGCATCACACTCCCCTCACTCACTGCATCACATTTCCCTCACTCACTGCATCCCACTCCCCTCACTGCATCACACTACCCTCAGTCACTGCATCACAATCCCCTCAGTCACATCATCACACTCCCCTCACTCACTGCGTCACACTCCCCTCTCTCACTGCATCCCACTCCCCTCACTCACTGCATCCCACTCCCCTCACTCACTGCATCACACTCCCCTCAGTCACTGCATCATACTCCCCTCACTCACTGCATCACACTCCCCTCTCTCACTGCATCCCACTCCCCTCACTCACTGCATCACACTCCCCTCAGTCAATGCATCACACTCCCCTCACTCACTGCATCACACTCACCTCTCTCACTGCATCCCACTCCCCTCACTCACTGCATCACACTCCCCTCACTCACTGCATCACACTACCCTCACTCACTGCATCACACTCCCCTCACTCACTGCATCACACTCCACTCACTCACTGCATCACACTACTCCTCACTCACTGCATCCCACTACCCTCACTCACTGCATCACACTCCCCTCACTCACTGCATCACACTCCCCTCACTCACTGCATCACACTCCCCTCAGTCACTGCATCACACTCCCCTCTCTCACTGCATCCCACTCCCCTCACTCGCGGCATCACACTCCCCTCACTCACTGCATCCCACTCCCCTCACTCACTGCATCACACCCCCCTCACTCACTGCATCACACTACCCTCACTCACTGCATCCCACTCCCCTCACTCACTGCATCACCCTCCCCCACTCACTGCATCACACTCCCCTCACTCACTGCACCACACTCCTCTAAGTCACTGCATCCCACTCCCCTCACTCACTACATCACACTCCCCTCACTTACTGCATCACACTCCCATCACTCTATGATTCATACTCCCCTCACTCACTGCATCACACTCCCCTCACTCACTGCATCACACTCCCTTCATTCACTGCATCCCACTCCCCACACTCACTGCATCACACTCCCCTCACTCACTGCACCACACTACTCAAAGTCACTGCATCCCACTCCCCTCACTCACTACATCACACTCCCCTCACTCACTGCATCACACTCCCATCACTCAATGCTTCATACACCTCTCACTCACTGCATCACACTCCCCTCACTCACTGCATCCCACTCCCTTCACTCACTGCATCCCACTCTCCTCACTCACTGCATTACACTCCCCTCACACTGCATCCCACTTCCCTCACTCACTGCATCACACTCCCCTCACTCACTGCATCACACTCCCCTCTCTCAATGCATCCCACTCCCCTCACTCACTGCATCACACTCCCCTCACTCACTGCATCAAACTACCATCACTCACAGCATCCCACTCTCCTCACTCACTGCATCACACTTCCCTCAGTGACTGCATCACACTCCCCTCACTCACTGCATCACACTCCCCTCTCTCAAAGCAAACCCACTCCCCTCACTCACTGCATCACACTCCCCTCACTCACTGCATCACACTCCCCTCTCTCAATGCATCCCACTCCCCTCACTCACTGCATCACACTCCCCTCACTCACTGCATCAAACTACCATCACTCACAGCATCCCACTCTCCTCACTCACTGCATCACACTACTCCTCACTCGCTGCATCCCACTACCCTCACTCACTGCATCACACTCCCCTCAGTCACTGCATCACACTCCCCTCACTCACTGCATCGCACTCCTCTCAGTCACTGCATCACACTCCATTAGTCACTGCATCACACTCCCCTCACTAACTTCATCACACTCCCCTCAGTCACTGCATCACACTCCCCTCACTCACTGCATCACACTTCCCTCACTCACTGCATCCAACACTCCTCACTCACTGCATCACACTCCCCTCACTCACTGCATCCCACTTCCCTCACTCACTGCATCCCACTCCCCTCACTCACTGCATCACATTACCATCAGTCACTGCATCACACTCCCCTCAGTCACTGCATCACACTCCCCTCACTCACTGCGTCACACTCCCCTCTCTCACTGCATCCCACTCCCCTCACTCACTGCATCACGCTCCCCTCACTCACTGCATCACACTCCCCTCACTCACTGCATCACACTCCCCTCTATCAATGCATCCCACTCCCCTCACTCACTGCATCACACTCCCCTCACTCACTGCATCAAACTACCCTCACTCACTGCATCCCACTCCCCACACTCACTGCATCACACTCCCCTCAGTCACTGCATCATACTCCCTTCACTCACTGCATCACACTCCCCTCTCTCACTGCATCCCACTCCCCTCACTCACTGCATCACACTCACCTCTCTCACTGCATCCCACTCCCCTCAGTCACTGCATCACACTCCCCTCAGTCACTGCATCACACTCCCCTCAGTCACTGCATCACACTCCCCTCACTCACTGCATCACACTCCCCTCTCTAACTGCATCCCACTACCCTCACTCACTGCATCACACTCCCCACCCTCACTGCAAGACACTCCCCTCAGTCACTGCATCACACTCCCCTCAGTCACTGCATCACACTCCCCTCACTCACTGCATCACACTCCCCTCGGTCACAGCATCACACTCCCCTCACTCACTGCATCACACTTCCCTCACTCACTGCATCACACTCCCCTCACTCACTGCATCAAACTACCATCACTCACAGCATCCCACTCTCCTCACTCACTGCATCACACTTCCCTCAGTGACTGCATCACACTCCCCTCACTCACTGCATCACACTCCCCTCTCTCAAAGCAAACCCACTCCCCTCACTCACTGCATCACACACCCCTCACTCACTGCATCACACTCCCCTCTCTCAATGCATCCCACTCCCCTCACTCACTGCATCACACTCCCCTCACTCACTGCATCAAACTACCATCACTCACAGCATCCCACTCTCCTCACTCACTGCATCACACTACTCCTCACTCGCTGCATCCCACTACCCTCACTCACTGCATCACACTCCCCTCAGTCACTGCATCACACTCCCCTCACTCACTGCATCGCACTCCTCTCAGTCACTGCATCACACTCCATTAGTCACTGCATCACACTCCCCTCACTCACTTCATCACACTCCCCTCAGTCACTGCATCACACTCCCCTCACTCACTGCATCACACTTCCCTCACTCACTGCATCCAACACTCCTCACTCACTGCATCACACTCCCCTCACTCACTGCATCCCACTTCCCTCACTCACTGCATCCCACTCCCCTCACTCACTGCATCACACTACCCTCAGTCACTGCATCACACTCCCCTCAGTCACTGCATCACACTCCCCTCACTCACTGCGTCACACTCCCCTCTCTCACTGCATCCCACTCCCCTCACTCACTGCATCACGCTCCCCTCACTCACTGCATCACACTCCCCTCACTCACTGCATCACACTCCCCTCTATCAATGCATCCCACTCCCCTCACTCACTGCATCACACTCCCCTCACTCACTGCATCAAACTACCCTCACTCACTGCATCCCACTCCCCACACTCACTGCATCACACTCACCTCAGTCACTGCATCATACTCCCTTCAATCACTGCATCACACTCCCCTCTCTCACTGCATCCCACTCCCCTCACTCACTGCATCACACTCACCTCTCTCACTGCATCCCACTCCCCTCAGTCACTGCATCACACTCCCCTCAGTCACTGCATCACACTCCCCTCAGTCACTGCATCACACTCCCCTCACTCACTGCATCACACTCCCCTCTCTAACTGCATCCCACTACCCTCACTCACTGCATCACACTCCCCACCCTCACTGCAAGACACTCCCCTCAGTCACTGCATCACACTCCCCTCAGTCACTGCATCACACTCCCCTCACTCACTGCATCACACTCCCCTCGGTCACAGCATCACACTCCCCTCACTCACTGCATCACACTTCCCTCACTCACTGCATCCCACTCCCCTCACTCACTGCATCACACTACCCTCAGTCACTGCATCACAATCCCCTCAGTCACATCTTCACACTCCCCTCACTCACTGCGTCACACTCCCCTCTCTCACTGCATCCCACTCCCCTCACTCACTGCATCCCACTCCCCTCACTCACTGCATCACACTCCCCTCAGTCACTGCATCATACTCCCCTCACTCACTGCATCACACTCCCCTCACTCAATGCATCCCACACCCCTCACTCACTGCATCACACTCCCCTCAATCACTGCATCCCACTTCCCTCACTCACTGCATCCCACTCCCCTCACTCACTGCATCACACTACCCTCAGTCACTGCATCACACTCCCCTCAGTCACTGCATCACACTCCCCTCACTCACTGCGTCACACTCCCCTCTCTCACTGCATCCCACTCCCCTCACTCACTGCATCCCACTCCCCTCACTCACTGCATCACACTCCCCTCAGTCACTGCATCATACTCCCCTCACTCACAGCATCACACACCCCTCTCTCACTGCATCTCACTCCCCTCACTCACTGCATCACACTCCCCTCAGTCACTGCATCACACTCTCCTCACTCACTGCATCACACTCACCTCTCTCACTGCATCCCACTCCCCTCACTCACTGCATCACACTCCCCTCACTCACTGCATCACACTACCCTCACTCACTGCATCCCACTACCCTCAGTCACTGCATCACACTCCCCTCAGTCACTGCATCACACTCCCCTCACTCACTGCATCACACTCCCCTCAGTCACTGCATCACATTCCCCTCACTCACTGCATCACACTCCCCTCGGTCACAGCATCACACTCCCCTCAGTCACTGCATCATACTCCCCTCACTCACTGCATCACACTCCCCTCTCTCACTGCATCACACTCCCCTCACTCACTGCATCACACTCCCCTCACTCACTGCATCACACTCCCCTCAGTCACTGCATCACACTCCCCTCACTCACTGCATCACACTCACCTCTCTCACTGCATCCCACTCCCCTCACTCACTGCATCACACTCCCCTCACTCACTGCATCACACTACCCTCACTCACGGCATCACACTCCCCTCACTCACTGCATCACACTCCACTCAGTCACTGCATCACGCTCCCCTCACTCACTGCAACACGCTCCCCTCACTCACTGCATCCCACTTCCCTCACTCACTGCATCCCACTCCCCTCACTCACTGCATCACACTACCCTCAGTCACTGCATCACACTCCCCTCAGTCACTGCATCACACTCCCCTCACTCACTGCGTCACACTCCCCTCTCTCACTGCATCCCACTCCCCTCACTCACTGCATCACGCTCCACTCACTCACTGCAACACACTCCCCTCACTCACCGCATCACACTCCCCTCTATCAATGCATCCCACTCCCCTCACTCACTGCATCACACTCCCCTCACTCACTGCATCAAACTACCCTCACTCACTGCATCCCACTCCCCACACTCACTGCATCACACTCCCCTCAGTCACTGCATCACACTCCCTTCACTCACTGCATCACACTCCCCTCTCTCACTGCATCCCACTCCCCTCAGTCACTGCATCACACTCCCCTCAGTCACTGCATCACACTCCCCTCAGTCACTGCATCACACTCCCCTCACTCACTGCATCACACTCCCCTCTCTAACTGCATCCCACTACCCTCACTCACTGCATCACACTCCCCTCCCTCGCTGCAGGACACTCCCCTCAGTCACTGCATCACACTCCCCTCTCTCAATGCATCCCACTCCCCTCACTCACTGCATCACACTCCCCTCACTCACTGCATCAAACTACCATCACTCACAGCATCCCACTCTCCTCACTCACTGCATCACACTACTCCTCACTCGCTGCATCCCACTACCCTCAGTCACTGCATCACACTCCCCTCAGTCACTGCATCACACTCCCCTCACTCACTGCATCACACTCCTCTCAGTCACTGCATCACACTCCCTTAGTCACTGCATCACACTCCCCTCACTCACTTCATCACACTCCCCTAAGTCACTGCATCAAACTCCCCTCACTCACTGCATCACACTTCCCTCACTCACTGCATCCCACACCCCTCACTCACTGCATCACACTCCCCTCACTCACTGCATCCCACTTCCCTCACTCACTGCATCCCACTCCCCTCACTCACTGCATCACACTACCCTCAGTCACTGCATCAAACTCCCCTCAGTCACTACATCACACTCCCCTCACTCACTGCGTCACACTCCCCTCTCTCACTGCATCCCACTCCCCTCACTCACTGCATCACGCTCCCCTCACTCACTGCAACACACTCCCCTCACTCACTGCATCACACTCCCCTCTATCAATGCACCCCACTCCCCTCACTCACTGCATCACACTCCCCTCACTCACTGCATCAAACTACCCTCACTCACTGCATCCCACTCCGACACTCACTGCATCACACTTCCCTCAGTCACTGCATCACACTCCCTTCACTCACTGCATCACACTCCCCTCTCTCACTGCATCCCACTCCCTTCACTCACTGCATCACACTCCCCTCTCTCACTGCATCCCACTCCCCTCACTCACTGCATCACACTCCCCTCACTCACTGCATCACACTCCCCTCTCTAACTGCATCCCACTACCCTCAGTCACTGCATCACACTCCCCTCACTCACTGCATCACACTCCCCTCGGTCACAGCATCACACTCCCCTCACTCACTGCATCACATTTCCCTCACTCACTGCATCCCACTCCCCTCACTGCATCACACTACCCTCAGTCACTGCATCACAATCCCCTCAGTCACATCATCACACTCCCCTCACTCACTGCGTCACACTCCCCTCTCTCACTGCATCCCACTCCCCTCACTCACTGCATCCCACTCCCCTCACTCACTGCATCACACTCCCCTCAGTCACTGCATCATACTCCCCTCACTCACTGCATCACACTCCCCTCTCTCACTGCATCCCACTCCCCTCACTCACTGCATCACACTCCCCTCAGTCAATGCATCACACTCCCCTCACTCACTGCATCACACTCACCTCTCTCACTGCATCCCACTCCCCTCTCTCACTGCATCACACTCCCCTCACTCACAGCATCACACTACCCTCACTCACTGCATCACACTCCCCTCACTCACTGCATCACACTCCACTCACTGACTGCATCACACTACTCCTCACTCACTGCATCCCACTACCCTCACTCACTGCATCACACTCCCCTCACTCACTGCATCACACTCCCCTCACTCACTGCATCACACTCCCCTCAGTCACTTCATCACACTCCCCTCAGTCACTGCATCACACTCCCCTCTCTCACTGCATCCCACTCCCCTCACTCGCGGCATCACACTCCCCTCACTCACTGCATCCCACTCCCCTCACTCACTGCATCACACCCCCCTCACTCACTGCATCACACTACCCTCACTCACTGCATCCCACTCCCCTCACTCACTGCATCACCCTCCCCCCACTCACTGCATCACACTCCCCTCACTCACTGCACCACACTCCTCTAAGTCACTGCATCCCACTCCCCTCACTCACTACATCACACTCCCCTCACTTACTGCATCACACTCCCATCACTCAATGATTCATACTCCCCTCACTCACTGCATCACACTCCCCTCACTCACTGCATCACACTCCCCTCATTCACTGCATCCCACTCCCCACACTCACTGCATCACACTCCCCTCACTCACTGCACCACACTACTCAAAGTCACTGCATCCCACTCCCCTCACTCACTACATCACACTCCCCTCACTCACTGCATCACACTCCCATCACTCAATGCTTCATACACCTCTCACTCACTGCATCACACTCCCCTCACTCACTGCATCCCATTCCCTTCACTCACTGCATCCCACTCTCCTCACTCACTGCATTACACTCCCCTCACACTGCATCCCACTTCCCTCACTCACTGCATCACACTCCCCTCACTCACTGCATCACACTCCCCTCTCTCAATGCATCCCACTCCCCTCACTCACTGCATCACACTCCCCTCACTCACTGCATCAAACTACCATCACTCACAGCATCCCACTCTCCTCACTCACTGCATCACACTTCCCTCAGTGACTGCATCACACTCCCCTCACTCACTGCATCACACTCCCCTCTCTCAAAGCAAACCCACTCCCCTCACTCACTGCATCACACTCCCCTCACTCACTGCATCACACTCCCCTCTCTCAATGCATCCCACTCCCCTCACTCACTGCATCACACTCCCCTCACTCACTGCATCAAACTACCATCACTCACAGCATCCCACTCTCCTCACTCACTGCATCACACTACTCCTCACTCGCTGCATCCCACTACCCTCACTCACTGCATCACACTCCCCTCAGTCACTGCATCACACTCCCCTCACTCACTGCATCGCACTCCTCTCAGTCACTGCATCACACTCCATTAGTCACTGCATCACACTCCCCTCACTCACTTCATCACACTCCCCTCAGTCACTGCATCACACTCCCCTCACTCACTGCATCACACTTCCCTCACTCACTGCATCCAACACTCCTCACTCACTGCATCACACTCCCCTCACTCACTGCATCCCACTTCCCTCACTCACTGCATCCCACTCCCCTCACTCACTGCATCACACTACCCTCAGTCACTGCATCACACTCCCCTCAGTCACTGCATCACACTCCCCTCACTCACTGCGTCACACTCCCCTCTCTCACTTCATCCCACTCCCCTCACTCACTGCATCACGCTCCCCTCACTCACTGCATCACACTCCCCTCACTCACTGCATCACACTCCCCTCTATCAATGCATCCCACTCCCCTCACTCACTGCATCACACTCCCCTCACTCACTGCATCAAACTACCCTCACTCACTGCATCCCACTCCCCACACTCACTGCATCACACTCCCCTCAGTCACTGCATCATACTCCCTTCACTCACTGCATCACACTCCCCTCTCTCACTGCATCCCACTCCCCTCACTCACTGCATCACACTCACCTCTCTCACTGCATCCCACTCCCCTCAGTCACTGCATCACACTCCCCTCAGTCACTGCATCACACTCCCCTCAGTCACTGCATCACACTCCCCTCACTCACTGCATCACACTCCCCTCTCTAACTGCATCCCACTACCCTCACTCACTGCATCACACTCCCCACCCTCACTGCAAGACACTCCCCTCAGTCACTGCATCACACTCCCCTCAGTCACTGCATCACACTCCCCTCACTCACTGCATCACACTCCCCTCGGTCACAGCATCACACTCCCCTCACTCACTGCATCACACTTCCCTCACTCACTGCATCCCACTCCCCTCACTCACTGCATCACACTACCCTCAGTCACTGCATCACAATCCCCTCAGTCACATCTTCACACTCCCCTCACTCACTGCGTCACACTCCCCTCTCTCACTGCATCCCACTCCCCTCACTCACTGCATCCCACTCCCCTCACTCACTGCATCACACTCCCCTCAGTCACTGCATCATACTCCCCTCACTCACTGCATCACACTCCCCTCACTCACTGCATCACACTCCCCTCACTCACTGCATCACACTCCCCTCTGTCACTGCATCACACTCCCCTCAGTCACTGCATCACACTCAACTCACTCACTGCGTCACACTCCCCTCGGTCACAGCATCACACTCCCCTCACTCACTGCATCACACTTCCCTCACTCAATGCATCCCACACCCCTCACTCACTGCATCACACTCCCCTCACTCACTGCATCCCACATCCCTCACTCACTGCATCCCACTCCCCTCACTCACTGCATCACACTACCCTCAGTCACTGCATCACACTCCCCTCAGTCACTGCATCACACTCCCCTCACTCACTGCGTCACACTCCCCTCTCTCACTGCATCCCACTCCCCTCACTCACTGCATCCCACTCCCCTCACTCACTGCATCACACTCCCCTCAGTCACTGCATCATACTCCCCTCACTCACAGCATCACACACCCCTCTCTCACTGCATCTCACTCCCCTCACTCACTGCATCACACTCCCCTCAGTCACTGCATCACACTCTCCTCACTCACTGCATCACACTCACCTCTCTCACTGCATCCCACTCCCCTCACTCACTGCATCACACTCCCCTCACTCACTGCATCACACTACCCTCACTCACGGCATCACACTCCCCTCACTCACTGCATCACACTCCACTCAGTCACTGCAATACGCTCCCCTCACTCACTGCAACACACTCCCCTCACTCACTGCATCACACTCCCCTCACTCACTGCATCACACTACCCTCACTCACTGCATCCCACTCCCGTCACTCACTGCATCACACTCCCCTCTATCAATGCATCCCACTCACCTAACTCACTGCATCACACTCCCCTCACTCACTGCATCACACTCCCTCACTCACTGCATCACACTACCCTCACTCACTGCGTCCCACTCCCCTCACTCACTGCATCCCACTCCCCTCACTCACTGCATCACACTCCCCTCACTCACTGCATCACATTTCCCTCAGTCACTGCATCCCACTCCCCTCACTCACTGCATCACACTCCCCTCACTCACTGCATCACACTACTCCTCACTCACTGCATCCCACTACCCTCACTCACTGCATCACACTCCCCTCTCTCACTGCATCCCACTCCCCTCACTGACTGTATCACGCTCCCCTCACTCACTGCATCACACTCCCCTCACTCACTGCATCACACTCCCCTCTATCAATGCATCCCACTCCCCTCACTCACTGCATCACACTCCCCTCACTCACTGCATCAAACTACCCTCACTCACTGCATCCCAATCTCCTTTCTCACTGCATCACACTTCCCTCAGTCACTGCATCACACTCCCCTCACTCACTGCATCACACTTCCCTCTCTCACTGCATCCTACTCCCCTCACTCACTGCATCACACTCCCCTCACTCACTGCATAACACTACTGCTCACTCACTGCATCCCACTACCCTCAGTCACTGCATCACACTCCCCTCAGTCACTGCATCACACTCCCCTCACTCACTGCATCACACTCCCCTCAGTCACTGCATCACATTCCCCTCACTCACTGCATCACACTCCCCTCGGTCACAGCATCACACTCCCCTCAGTCACTGCATCATACTCCCCTCACTCACTGCATCACACTCCCCTCTCTCACTGCATCACACTCCCCTCACTCACTGCATCACACTCCCCTCACTCACTGCATCACATTCCCCTCAGTCACTGCATCACACTCCCCTCACTCACTGCATCACACTCACCTCTCTCACTGCATCCCACTCCCCTCACTCACTGCATCACACTCCCCTCACTCACTGCATCACACTACCCTCACTCAAGGCATCACACTCGCCTCATTCACTGCATCACACTCCACTCAGTCACTGCATCACGCTCCCCTCACTCACTGCAACACGCTCCCCTCACTCACTGCATCACACTCCCCTCACTCACTGCATCACACTACCCTCACTCACTGCATCCCACTCCCCTCACTCACTGCATCACACTCCCCTCAGTCACTGCATCACACTCCCCTCACTCACTGCGTCACACTCCCCTCTCTCACTGCATCCCACTCCCCTCACTCACTGCATCACGCTCCCCTCACTCACTGCATCACACTCCCCTCAGTCACTGCATCACACTCCCCTCTATCAATGCATCCCACTCCCCTCACTCACTGCATCACACTCCCCTCACTCACTGCATCAAACTACCCTCACTCACTGCATCCCACTCCCCTCACTCACTGCATCACACTCCCCTCAGTCACTGCATCACACTCCCCTCACTCACTGCATCACACTCCCCTCTCTCACTGCATCCCACTCCCCTCACTCACTGCATCACACTCACCTCTCTCACTGCATCCCACTCCCCTCAGTCACTGCATCACACTCCCCTCAGTCACTGCATCACAATCCCCTCAGTCACATCTTCACACTCCCCTCACTCACTGCGTCACACTCCCCTCTCTCACTGCATCCCACTCCCCTCACTCACTGCATCCCACTCCCCTCACTCACTGCATCACACTCCCCTCAGTCACTGCATCATACTCCCCTCACTCACTGCATCACACTCCCCTCACTCACTGCATCACACTCCCCTCACTCACTGCATCACACTCCCCTCTGTCACTGCATCACACTCCCCTCAGTCACTGCATCACACTCAACTCACTCACTGCGTCACACTCCCCTCGGTCACAGCATCACACTCCCCTCACTCACTGCATCACACTTCCCTCACTCAATGCATCCCACACCCCTCACTCACTGCATCACACTCCCCTCACTCACTGCATCCCACTTCCCTCACTCACTGCATCCCACTCCCCTCACTCACTGCATCACACTACCCTCAGTCACTGCATCACACTCCCCTCAGTCACTGCATCACACTCCCCTCACTCACTGCGTCACACTCCCCTCTCTCACTGCATCCCACTCCCCTCACTCACTGCATCCCACTCCCCTCACTCACTGCATCACACTCCCCTCAGTCACTGCATCATACTCCCCTCACTCACAGCATCACACACCCCTCTCTCACTGCATCTCACTCCCCTCACTCACTGCATCACACTCCCCTCAGTCACTGCATCACACTCTCCTCACTCATTGCATCACACTCACCTCTCTCACTGCATCCCACTCCCCTCACTCACTGCATCACACTCCCCTCACTCACTGCATCACACTACCCTCACTCACTGCATCACACTCCCATCACTCAATGCTTCATACACCTCTCACTCACTGCATCACACTCCCCTCACTCACTGCATCCCACTCCCTTCACTCACTGCATCCCACTCTCCTCACGCACTGCATTACACTCCCCTCACACTGCATCCCACTTCCCTCACTCACTGCATCACACTCCCCTCACTCACTGCATCACACTCCCCTCTCTCAATGCATCCCACTCCCCTCACTCACTGCATCACACTCCCCTCACTCACTGCATCAAACTACCATCACTCACAGCATCCCACTCTCCTCACTTACTGCATCACACTTCCCTCAGTGACTGCATCACACTCCCCTCACTCACTGCATCACACTCCCCTCTCTCAAAGCAAACCCACTCCCCTCACTCACTGCATCACACTCCCCTCACTCACTGCATCACACTCCCCTCTCTCAATGCATCCCACTCCCCTCACTCACTGCATCACTCTCCCCTCACTCACTGCATCAAACTACCATCACTCACAGCATCCCACTCTCCTCACTCACTGCATCACACTACTCCTCACTCGCTGCATCCCACTACCCTCACTCACTGCATCACACTCCCCTCAGTCACTGCATCACACTCCCCTCACTCACTGCATCACACTTCCCTCACTCACTGCATCCAACACTCCTCACTCACTGCATCACACTCCCCTCACTCACTGCATCCCACTTCCCTCACTCACTGCATCCCACTCCCCTCACTCACTGCATCACACTACCCTCAGTCACTGCATCACACTCCCCTCAGTCACTGCATCACACTCCCCTCACTCACTGCGTCACACTCCCCTCTCTCACTGCATCCCACTCCCCTCACTCACTGCATCACGCTCCCCTCACTCACTGCATCACACTCCCCTCACTCACTGCATCACACTCCCCTCTATCAATGCATCCCACTCCCCTCACTCACTGCATCACACTCCCCTCACTCACTGCATCAAACTACCCTCACTCACTGCATCCCACTCCCCACACTCACTGCATCACACTCCCCTCAGTCACTGCATCATACTCCCTTCACTCACTGCATCACACTCCCCTCTCTCACTGCATCCCACTCCCCTCACTGACTGCATCACACTCACCTCTCTCACTGCATCCCACTCCCCTCAGTCACTGCATCACACTCCCCTCAGTCACTGCATCACACTCCCCTCAGTCACTGCATCACACTCCCGTCACTCACTGCATCACACTCCCCTCTCTAACTGCATCCCACTACCCTCACTCACTGCATCACACTCCCCACCCTCACTGCAAGACACTCCCCTCAGTCACTGCATCACACTCCCCTCAGTCACTGCATCACACTCCCCTCACTCACTGCATCACACTCCCCTCGGTCACAGCATCACACTCCCCTCACTCACTGCATCACACTTCCCTCACTCACTGCATCCCACTCCCCTCACTCACTGCATCACACTACCCTCAGTCACTGCATCACACTCCCCTCACTCACTGCGTCACACTCCCCTCTCTCACTGCATCCCACTCCCCTCACTCACTGCATCCCACTCCCCTCACTCACTGCATCACACTCCCCTCAGTCACTGCATCATACTCCCCTCACTCACAGCATCACACACCCCTCTCTCGCTGCATCTCACGCCCCTCACTCACTGCATCACACTCCCCTCAGTCACTGCATCACACTCTCCTCACTCACTGCATCACACACACCTCTCTCACTGCATCCCACTCCCCTCACTCACTGCATCACACTCCCCTCACTCACTGCATCACACTACCCTCACTCACGGCATCACACTCCCCTCACTCACTGCATCACACTCCACTCAGTCACTGCAATACGCTCCCCTCACTCACTGCAACACACTCCCCTCACTCACTGCATCACACTCCCCTCACTCACTGCATCACACTACCCTCACTCACTGCATCCCACTCCCGTCACTCACTGCATCACACTCCCCTCTATCAATGCATCACACTCCTCTAACTCACTGCATCACACTCCCCTCACTCACTGCATCACACTCCCTCACTCACTGCATCACACTACCCTCACTCACTGCGTCCCACTCCCCTCACTCACTGCATCCCACTCCCCTCACTCACTGCATCACACTCCCCTCACTCACTGCATCACATTCCCCTCACTCACTGCATCACACTACCCTCACTCACTGCATCCCACTCCCCTCACTCACTGCATCACCCTCCCCCCACTCACTGCATCACACTCCCCTCACTCACTGCACCACACTCCTCTAAGTCACTGCATCCCACTCCCCTCACTCACTACATCACACTCCCCTCACTTACTGCATCACACTCCCATCACTCTATGATTCATACTCCCCTCACTCACTGCATCACACTCCCCTCACTCACTGCATCACACTCCCTTCATTCACTGCATCCCACTCCCCACACTCACTGCATCACACTCCCCTCACTCACTGCACCACACTACTCAAAGTCACTGCATCCCACTCCCCTCACTCACTACATCACACTCCCCTCACTCACTGCATCACACTCCCATCACTCAATGCTTCATACACCTCTCACTCACTGCATCACACTCCCCTCACTCACTGCATCCCACTCCCTTCACTCACTGCATCCCACTCTCCTCACTCACTGCATTACACTCCCCTCACACTGCATCCCACTTCCCTCACTCACTGCATCACACTCCCCTCACTCACTGCATCACACTCCCCTCTCTCAATGCATCCCACTCCCCTCACTCACTGCATCACACTCCCCTCACTCACTGCATCAAACTACCATCACTCACAGCATCCCACTCTCCTCACTCACTGCATCACACTTCCCTCAGTGACTGCATCACACTCCCCTCACTCACTGCATCACACTCCCCTCTCTCAAAGCAAACCCACTCCCCTCACTCACTGCATCACACTCCCCTCACTCACTGCATCACACTCCCCTCTCTCAATGCATCCCACTCCCCTCACTCACTGCATCACACTCCCCTCACTCACTGCATCAAACTACCATCACTCACAGCATCCCACTCTCCTCACTCACTGCATCACACTACTCCTCACTCGCTGCATCCCACTACCCTCACTCACTGCATCACACTCCCCTCAGTCACTGCATCACACTCCCCTCACTCACTGCATCGCACTCCTCTCAGTCACTGCATCACACTCCATTAGTCACTGCATCACACTCCCCTCACTCACTTCATCACACTCCCCTCAGTCATTGCATCACACTCCCCTCACTCACTGCATCACACTTCCCTCACTCACTGCATCCAACACTCCTCACTCACTGCATCACACTCCCCTCACTCACTGCATCCCACTTCCCTCACTCACTGCATCCCACTCCCCTCACTCACTGCATCACATTACCCTCAGTCACTGCATCACACTCCCCTCAGTCACTGCATCACACTCCCCTCACTCACTGCGTCACACTCCCCTCTCTCACTGCATCCCACTCCCCTCACTCACAGCATCACGCTCCCCTCACTCACTGCATCACACTCCCCTCACTCACTGCATCACACTCCCCTCTATCAATGCATCCCACTCCCCTCACTCACTGCATCACACTCCCCTCACTCACTGCATCAAACTACCCTCACTCACTGCATCCCACTCCCCACACTCACTGCATCACACTCCCCTCAGTCACTGCATCATACTCCCTTCACTCACTGCATCACACTCCCCTCTCTCACTGCATCCCACTCCCCTCACTCACTGCATCACACTCACCTCTCTCACTGCATCCCACTCCCCTCAGTCACTGCATCACACTCCCCTCAGTCACTGCATCACACTCCCCTCAGTCACTGCATCACACTCCCCTCACTCACTGCATCACACTCCCCTCTCTAACTGCATCCCACTACCCTCACTCACTGCATCACACTCCCCACCCTCACTGCAAGACACTCCCCTCAGTCACTGCATCACACTCCCCTCAGTCACTGCATCACACTCCCCTCACTCACTGCATCACACTCCCCTCGGTCACAGCATCACACTCCCCTCACTCACTGCATCACACTTCCCTCACTCACTGCATCACACTCCCCTCACTCACTGCATCAAACTACCATCACTCACAGCATCCCACTCTCCTCACTCACTGCATCACACTTCCCTCAGTGACTGCATCACACTCCCCTCACTCACTGCATCACACTCCCCTCTCTCAAAGCAAACCCACTCCCCTCACTCACTGCATCACACTCCCCTCACTCACTGCATCACACTCCCCTCTCTCAATGCATCCCACTCCCCTCACTCACTGCATCACACTCCCCTCACTCACTGCATCAAACTACCATCACTCACAGCATCCCACTCTCCTCACTCACTGCATCACACTACTCCTCACTCGCTGCATCCCACTACCCTCACTCACTGCATCACACTCCCCTCAGTCAATGCATCACACTCCCCTCACTCACTGCATCGCACTCCTCTCAGTCACTGCATCACACTCCATTAGTCACTGCATCACACTCCCCTCACTCACTTCATCACACTCCCCTCAGTCACTGCATCACACTCCCCTCAATCACTGCATCACACTTCCCTCACTCACTGCATCCAACACTCCTCACTCACTGCATCACACTCCCCTCACTCACTGCATCCCACTTCCCTCACTCACTGCATCCCACTCCCCTCACTCACTGCATCACACTACCCTCAGTCACTGCATCACACTCCCCTCAGTCACTGCATCACACTCCCCTCACTCACTGCGTCACACACCCCTCTCTCACTGCATCCCACTCCCCTCACTCACTGCATCACGCTCCCCTCACTCACTGCATCACACTCCCCTCACTCACTGCATCACACTCCCCTCTATCAATGCATCCCACTCCCCTCACTCACTGCATCACACTCCCCTCACTCACTGCATCAAACTACCCTCACTCACTGCATCCCACTCCCCACACTCACTGCATCACACTCCCCTCAGTCACTGCATCATACTCCCTTCACTCACTGCATCACACTCCCCTCTCTCACTGCATCCCACTCCCCTCACTCACTGCATCACACTCACCTCTCTCACTGCATCCCACTCCCCTCAGTCACTGCATCACACTCCCCTCAGTCACTGCATCACACTCCCCTCAGTCACTGCATCACACTCCCCTCACTCACTGCATCACACTCCCCTCTCTAACTGCATCCCACTACCCTCACTCACTGCATCACACTCCCCACCCTCACTGCAAGACACTCCCCTCAGTCACTGCATCACACTCCCCTCAGTCACTGCATCACACTCCCCTCACTCACTGCATCACACTCCCCTCGGTCACAGCATCACACTCCCCTCACTCACTGCATCACACTTCCCTCACTCACTGCATCCCACTCCCCTCACTCACTGCATCACACTACCCTCAGTCACTGCATCACAATCCCCTCAGTCACATCTTCACACTCCCCTCACTCACTGCGTCACACTCCCCTCTCTCACTGCATCCCACTCCCCTCACTCACTGCATCCCACTCCCCTCACTCACTGCATCACACTCCCCTCAGTCACTGCATCATACTCCCCTCACTCACTGCATCACACTCCCCTCACTCACTGCATCACACTCCCCTCACTCACTGCATCACACTCCCCTCTGTCACTGCATCACACTCCCCTCAGTCACTGCATCACACTCAACTCACTCACTGCGTCACACTCCCCTCGGTCACAGCATCACACTCCCCTCACTCACTGCATCACACTTCCCTCACTCAATGCATCCCACACCCCTCACTCACTGCATCACACTCCCCTCACTCACTGCATCCCACTTCCCTCACTCACTGCATCCCACTCCCCTCACTCACTGCATCACACTACCCTCAGTCACTGCATCACACTCCCCTCAGTCACTGCATCACACTCCCCTCACTCACTGCGTCACACTCCCCTCTCTCACTGCATCCCACTCCCCTCACTCACTGCATCCCACTCCCCTCACTCACTGCATCACACTCCCCTCAGTCACTGCATCATACTCCCCTCACTCACAGCATCACACACCCCTCTCTCACTGCATCTCACTCCCCTCACTCACTGCATCACACTCCCCTCAGTCACTGCATCACACTCTCCTCACTCACTGCATCACACTCACCTCTCTTACTGCATCCCACTCCCCTCACTCACTGCATCACACTCCCCTCACTCACTGCATCACACTACCCTCACTCACGGCATCACACTCCCCTCACTCACTGCATCACACTCCACTCAGTCACTGCAATACGCTCCCCTCACTCACTGCAACACACTCCCCTCACTCACTGCATCACACTCCCCTCACTCACTGCATCACACTACCCTCACTCACTGCATCCTACTCCCCTCACTCACTGCATCACACTCCCCTCACTCACTGCATAACACTACTGCTCACTCACTGCATCCCACTACCCTCAGTCACTGCATCACACTCCCCTCAGTCACTGCATCACACTCCCCTCACTCACTGCATCACACTCCCCTCAGTCACTGCAGCACATTCCCCTCACTCACTGCATCACACTCCCCTCGGTCACAGCATCACACTCCCCTCAGTCACTGCATCATACTCCCCTCACTCACTGCATCACACTCCCCTCTCTCACTGCATCACACTCCCCTCACTCACTGCATCACACTCCCCTCACTCACTGCATCACACTCCCCTCAGTCACTGCATCACACTCCCCTCACTCACTGCATCACACTCACCTCTCTCACTGCATCCCACTCCCCTCACTCACTGCATCACACTCCCCTCACTCACTGCATCACACTACCCTCACTCACGGCATCACACTCCCCTCACTCACTGCATCACACTCCACTCAGTCACTGCATCACGCTCCCCTCACTCACTGCAACACGCTCCCCTCACTCACTGCATCCCACTTCCCTCACTCACTGCATCCCACTCCCCTCACTCACTGCATCACACTACCCTCAGTCACTGCATCACACTCCCCTCGGTCACAGCATCACACTCCCCTCACTCACTGCATCACACTTCCCTCACTCACTGCATCCCACTCCCCTCACTCACTGCATCACACTACCCTCAGTCACTGCATCACAATCCCCTCAGTCACATCTTCACACTCCCCTCACTCACTGCGTCACACTCCCCTCTCTCACTGCATCCCACTCCCCTCACTCACTGCATCCCACTCCCCTCACTCACTGCATCACACTCCCCTCAGTCACTGCATCATACTCCCCTCACTCACTGCATCACACTCCCCTCACTCACTGCATCACACTCCCCTCACTCACTGCATCACACTCCCCTCTGTCACTGCATCACACTCCCCTCAGTCACTGCATCACACTCAACTCACTCACTGCGTCACACTCCCCTCGGTCACAGCATCACACTCCCCTCACTCACTGCATCACACTTCCCTCACTCAATGCATCCCACACCCCTCACTCACTGCATCACACTCCCCTCACTCACTGCATCCCACTTCCCTCACTCACTGCATCCCACTCCCCTCACTCACTGCATCACACTACCCTCAGTCACTGCATCACACTCCCCTCAGTCACTGCATCACACTCCCCTCACTCACTGCGTCACACTCCCCTCTCTCACTGCATCCCACTCCCCTCACTCACTGCATCCCACTCCCCTCACTCACTGCATCACACTCCCCTCAGTCACTGCATCATACTCCCCTCACTCACAGCATCACACACCCCTCTCTCACTGCATCTCACTCCCCTCACTCACTGCATCACACTCCCCTCAGTCACTGCATCACACTCTCCTCACTCACTGCATCACACTCACCTCTCTCACTGCATCCCACTCCCCTCACTCACTGCATCACACACCCCTCACTCACTGCATCACACTACCCTCACTCACGGCATCACACTCCCCTCACTCACTGCATCACACTCCACTCAGTCACTGCAATACGCTCCCCTCACTCACTGCAACACACTCCCCTCACTCACTGCATCACACTCCCCTCACTCACTGCATCACACTACCCTCACTCACTGCATCCTACTCCCCTCACTCACTGCATCACACTCCCCTCACTCACTGCATAACACTACTGCTCACTCACTGCATCCCACTACCCTCAGTCACTGCATCACACTCCCCTCAGTCACTGCATCACACTCCCCTCACTCACTGCATCACACTCCCCTCAGTCACTGCATCACATTCCCCTCACTCACTGCATCACACTCCCCTCGGTCACAGCATCACACTCCCCTCAGTCACTGCATCATACTCCCCTCACTCACTGCATCACACTCCCCTCTCTCACTGCATCACACTCCCCTCACTCACTGCATCACACTCCCCTCACTCACTGCATCACACTCCCCTCAGTCACTGCATCACACTCCCCTCACTCACTGCATCACACTCACCTCTCTCACTGCATCCCACTCCCCTCACTCACTGCATCACACTCCCCTCACTCACTGCATCACACTACCCTCACTCACGGCATCACACTCCCCTCACTCACTGCATCACACTCCACTCAGTCACTGCATCACGCTCCCCTCACTCACTGCAACACGCTCCCCTCACTCACTGCATCCCACTTCCCTCACTCACTGCATCCCACTCCCCTCACTCACTGCATCACACTACCCTCAGTCACTGCATCACACTCCCCTCAGTCACTGCATCACACTCCCCTCACTCACTGCGTCACACTCCCCTCTCTCACTGCATCCCACTCCCCTCACTCACTGCATCACGCTCCACTCACTCACTGCAACACACTCCCCTCACTCAACGCATCACACTCCCCTCTATCAATGCATCCCACTCCCCTCACTCACTGCATCACACTCCCCTCACTCACTGCATCAAACTACCCTCACTCACTGCATCCCACTCCCCACACTCACTGCATCACACTCCCCTCAGTCACTGCATCACACTCCCTTCACTCACTGCATCACACTCCCCTCTCTCACTGCATCCCACTCCCCTCAGTCACTGCATCACACTCCCCTCAGTCACTGCATCACACTCCCCTCAGTCACTGCATCACACTCCCCTCACTCACTGCATCACACTCCCCCCTCTAACTGCATCCCACTACCCTCACTCACTGCATCACACTCCCCTCCCTCGCTGCAGGACACTCCCCTCAGTCACTGCATCACACTCCCCTCTCTCAATGCATCCCACTCCCCTCACTCACTGCATCACACTCCCCTCACTCACTGCATCAAACTACCATCACTCACAGCATCCCACTCTCCTCACTCACTGCATCACACTACTCCTCACTCGCTGCATCCCACTACCCTCAGTCACTGCATCACACTCCCCTCAGTCACTGCATCACACTCCCCTCACTCACTGCATCACACTCCTCTCAGTCACTGCATCACACTCCCTTAGTCACTGCATCACACTCCCCTCACTCACTTCATCACACTCCCCTAAGTCACTGCATCAAACTCCCCTCACTCACTGCATCACACTTCCCTCACTCACTGCATCCCACACCCCTCACTCACTGCATCACACTCCCCTCACTCACTGCATCCCACTTCCCTCACTCACTGCATCCCACTCCCCTCACTCACTGCATCACACTACCCTCAGTCACTGCATCAAACTCCCCTCAGTCACTACATCACACTCCCCTCACTCACTGCGTCACACTCCCCTCTCTCACTGCATCCCACTCCCCTCACTCACTGCATCACGCTCCCCTCACTCACTGCAACACACTCCCCTCACTCACTGCATCACACTCCCCTCTATCAATGCACCCCACTCCCCTCACTCACTGCATCACACTCCCCTCACTCACTGCATCAAACTACCCTCACTCACTGCATCCCACTCCGACACTCACTGCATCACACTCCCCTCAGTCACTGCATCACACTCCCTTCACTCACTGCATCACACTCCCCTCTCTCACTGCATCCCACTCCCTTCACTCACTGCATCACACTCCCCTCTCTCACTGCATCCCACTCCCCTCACTCACTGCATCACACTCCCCT
>NW_027597852.1:0-63516 GCF_964194155.1 Cetorhinus maximus | reverse complement strand
GGGACAGAGAGTGAGATCACGGGAGGGTTAAAGGGACAGAGAGTGAGATCACGGGGAGGATAAAGGGACAGAGATTGTGATCGGGCACATTTAAAGGGACAGAGTGTGAGAACAGGTACAGTGAAAGGAACAGAGAGTAAGATCATGGGGAGTTTAAGGGGACAGAGAGTTAGCTCACGGGAAGGTTAAAGGGACTGAGAGTGAGATCACGGGGAGTTTAAAAGGATGAGACTGAGATCATGGGGAGGTTAAAGGGACAGAGAGTGATATCACGGGGAGGTTAAACGCACACAGAGTGAGATCACGGGGAGTAAAAGGGACATGGAGTGAGATCACGGGGAGGTTAAAGGGACAGCGAGTGAGATCACGGGGCGTTAAAGGGACATGGAGTGAGATCACGGGGAGGTTAATGGGACAGAGAGTGAGATCTCGGAGATGTTAAAGGGACAGATAGTGAATCACGGGGAGGTTAAAGGGACAGAGAGTGAAATCCCGGGGAGGTTAAACGTACACAGAGTGAGATCACGGGGAGGTTAAAGGGAGAGATAGTTAGATTACGGGGAGTTTAAAAGGACAGATAGTGAGATCACGGGGCGTTTAAAGGGAAAGAGAGTTAGATGACGGGGAGGTTAAATGGACAGAGACTGATATCACGGGGAGGTTAAAGGGACAGAGAGAGAGATCACGGCGAGTTTAAAAGGACAGAGACTGAGATCACGGAAAGGTTAAAGGGACAGAGAGAGAGATCATGGGGAGGTTAAACGTACACAGAGTGAAATCACGGGGAGGTTAAAGGGACAATGAGTGAGATCACCGGGACTTAAAACGGATAGAGAGTGAGATCACGGGGTGTTTAAAGGGACAGAGAGTGAGATCACGGGGATGGTAAAGGGACAGAGAGTGAGATGACGGGGATGTTAAAGGGACAGACAGTGAGATCACATGGAGGTAAAAGGGGCAGAGAGTCAGATCACGGGGAGGTTAAAGGGACAAAGAGTGAGATCACGGGCAGGATAAAGGGACAAAGAGTGAGATCACGGGGTGATTAAAGGGACAGAGAGTGAGATCATGGGGAGGTTAAAGGGACAGAGAGTGAGATCATGGGCAGGTTAAATGGGCAGGGAGTGAGTTCACGGGGACGTTAAAGGGACAGAGAGTGTGATCACGGGGAGGTTAAATGGACAGAGAGTAAGATCACGGGGAGGCTAAAGGGACGGAGATTGAGATCACGGGGATGTTATAGGGACAGAGGGTGAGATCACGGGGAGGTTAAAGGGACAGAGAGAGAGATCACAGGGAGGTTAAAGTGACAGAGAGTGAGATCACGGGAAGGTTAAAAAGAGTGAAAGAGAGATCACGGGGAGGTTAAAAAGGCTGAGAGTGAGATCACGGGGAGGGTGAATGGAAAGAGAGTAAGATCACGGGGAGGTTAAATGGACAGAGAGTGAGATCACGGGAGGGTTAAAAGGGCAGAGAGTGAGATCACGGTAAAGTTAAAGGGACAGAGTGTAAGATCACGGGGAGGTTAAAGGGACTGTGAGTGAGATCACTGGGAGGTTAAAAAGAGTGAAAGTGAGATCACGGGGAGGTTAAAGTGGCTGAGAGTGAGATCACGGGGAGGTTAAAGGGACAGAGAGTGAGATCACAGGGATGTTAAAGGGACAGAGTGTGAGATCACGGGGAGGTTAAAGGGGCAGAGAGTGAGTTCACGGGGAGGTTAAAGGGACAGGGAGTGAGATCACGGGGAGGTTATAGGGACAGAGAGAGATATCACAGGGAGGTTATAGGGACAGAGAGTGAGATCACGGGAGGGTTAAAGTTACAGAGAGTGAGATCACGGGAAGCTTAATGGGACAGAGAGTGAGATTACGGGGATGTTAAAGGGACAGAGAGTGAGATCACGGGGAGGTTAAAGTGACATAGAGCGAGATGACGGGGATATTAAAGGGTCAGACAGTGAGATCACGGGGAGGTAAAAGGGACTGAGAGTGAGATCACGGAGAGGTTAAAGGGACAGAGAGTGTGATTACGGGGAGGTTAAAGGGACAGTTAGTGAGATCACAGGGACTGTTAAAGGGACAGAGATTGCGATCACGGGGAGGTTAAAGGGACAGAGAGAGAGATCACGGGGAGGTTAAAGTGACATAGAGCGAGATGACGGGGATATTAAAGGGTCAGACAGTGAGATCACGGGGAGGTAAAAGGGACTGAGAGTGAGATCACGGAGAGGTTAAAGGGACAGAGAGTGTGATTACGGGGAGGTTAAAGGGACAGTTAGTGAGATCACGGGGAGGTTAAACGGACAGAGAGAGAGATCACAGGGAGGTTAAATGTACAGAGAGTAAGATCACGGGGAGGTTAAAGGGACAGAGAGTGAGATCACGGGGAGGTTAAAGGGACAGAGATTGAGATCACGGGGATGTTATAGGGACAGAGGGTGAGATCACGGGGGGGTTAAAGGGACAGAGAGTGAGATCACGGGAGGGTTAAAGGGACAGAGAGTGAGATCACGGGGAGGATAAAGGGACAGAGATTGTGATCGGGCACATTTAAAGGGACAGAGTGTGAGAACAGGTACAGTGAAAGGAACAGAGAGTAAGATCATGGGGAGTTTAAGGGGACAGAGAGTTAGCTCACGGGAAGGTTAAAGGGACTGAGAGTGAGATCACGGGGAGTTTAAAAGGATGAGACTGAGATCATGGGGAGGTTAAAGGGACAGAGAGTGATATCACGGGGAGGTTAAACGCACACAGAGTGAGATCACGGGGAGTAAAAGGGACATGGAGTGAGATCACGGGGAGGTTAAAGGGACAGCGAGTGAGATCACGGGTCGTTAAAGGGACATGGAGTGAGATCACGGGGAGGTTAATGGGACAGAGAGTGTGATTACGGGGAGGTTAAAGGGACAGTGAGTGAGATCACGGGGAGGTTAAAGGGACAGAGAGAGGGATCACGGGGAGGTTAAATGGACAGAGAGTAAGATCACGGGGAGGTTAAAGGGTCAGAGAGTGAGATCACGGGGAGGTTAAAGGGACAGAGAGTAAGATCACGGGGATGTTATAGGGACAGAGGGTGAGATCACGGGGAGGTTAAAGGGACAGGTAGTGAGATCACGGGAGGGTTAAAGGGACAGAGAGTGAGATCACGGGGAGGTTAAAGGGGCAATGATTGAGATTGGGGACAGTCAAAAGGACAAATAGTGAGAACAGGGACTGTTAAAGGGACAGAGATTGCGATCACGGGGAGGTTAAAGGGACAGAGAGAGAGATCACGGGGAGGTTAAAGTGACATAGAGCGAGATGACGGGGATATTAAAGGGTCAGACAGTGAGATCACGGGGAGGTAAAAGGGACTGAGAGTGAGATCACGGAGAGGTTAAAGGGACAGAGAGTGTGATTACGGGGAGGTTAAAGGGACAGTTAGTGAGATCACGGGGAGGTTAAACGGACAGAGAGAGAGATCACGGGGAGGTTAAATGTACAGAGAGTAAGATCACGGGGAGGTTAAAGGGACAGAGAGTGAGATCACGGGGAGGTTAAAGGGACAGAGATTGAGATCACGGGGATGTTATAGGGACAGAGGGTGAGATCACGGGGGGGTTAAAGGGACAGAGAGTGAGATCACGGGAGGGTTAAAGGGACAGAGAGTGAGATCACGGGGAGGATAAAGGGACAGAGATTGTGATCGGGCACATTTAAAGGGACAGAGTGTGAGAACAGGTACAGTGAAAGGAACAGAGAGTAAGATCATGGGGAGTTTAAGGGGACAGAGAGTTAGCTCACGGGAAGGTTAAAGGGACTGAGAGTGAGATCACGGGGAGTTTAAAAGGATGAGACTGAGATCATGGGGAGGTTAAAGGGACAGAGAATGATATCACGGGGAGGTTAAACGCACACAGAGTGAGATCACGGGGAGTAAAAGGGACATGGAGTGAGATCACGGGGAGGTTAAAGGGACAGCGAGTGAGATCACGGGGCGTTAAAGGGACATGGAGTGAGATCACGGGGAGGTTAATGGGACAGAGAGTGAGATCTCGGAGATGTTAAAGGGACAGATAGTGAATCACGGGGAGGTTAAAGGGACAGAGAGTGAAATCCCGGGGAGGTTAAACGTACACAGAGTGAGATCACGGGGAGGTTAAAGGGAGAGATAGTTAGATTACGGGGAGTTTAAAAGGACAGATAGTGAGATCACGGGGCGTTTAAAGGGAAAGAGAGTTAGATGACGGGGAGGTTAAATGGACAGAGACTGATATCACGGGGAGGTTAAAGGGACAGAGAGAGAGATCACGGCGAGTTTAAAAGGACAGAGACTGAGATCACGGAAAGGTTAAAGGGACAGAGAGAGAGATCATGGGGAGGTTAAACGTACACAGAGTGAAATCACGGGGAGGTTAAAGGGACAATGAGTGAGATCACCGGGACTTAAAACGGATAGAGAGTGAGATCACGGGGTGTTTAAAGGGACAGAGAGTGAGATCACGGGGATGGTAAAGGGACAGAGAGTGAGATGACGGGGATGTTAAAGGGACAGACAGTGAGATCACATGGAGGTAAAAGGGGCAGAGAGTCAGATCACGGGGAGGTTAAAGGGACAAAGAGTGAGATCACGGGCAGGATAAAGGGACAAAGAGTGAGATCACGGGGTGATTAAAGGGACAGAGAGTGAGATCATGGGGAGGTTAAAGGGACAGAGAGTGAGATCATGGGCAGGTTAAATGGGCAGGGAGTGAGTTCACGGGGACGTTAAAGGGACAGAGAGTGTGATCACGGGGAGGTTAAAGGGACAGAGAGTGAGATCACGGGGAGGTTAAAGGGGCAATGATTGAGATTGGGGACAGTCAAAAGGACAAATAGTGAGAACAGGGACTGTTAAAGGGACAGAGATTGCGATCACGGGGAGGTTAAAGGGACAGAGAGAGAGATCACGGGGAGGTTAAAGTGACATAGAGCGAGATGACGGGGATATTAAAGGGTCAGACAGTGAGATCACGGGGAGGTAAAAGGGACTGAGAGTGAGATCACGGAGAGGTTAAAGGGACAGAGAGTGTGATTACGGGGAGGTTAAAGGGACAGTTAGTGAGATCACGGGGAGGTTAAACGGACAGAGAGAGAGATCACGGGGAGGTTAAATGTACAGAGAGTAAGATCACGGGGAGGTTAAAGGGACAGAGAGTGAGATCACGGGGAGGTTAAAGGGACAGAGATTGAGATCACGGGGATGTTATAGGGACAGAGGGTGAGATCACGGGGGGGTTAAAGGGACAGAGAGTGAGATCACGGGAGGGTTAAAGGGACAGAGAGTGAGATCACGGGGAGGATAAAGGGACAGAGATTGTGATCGGGCACATTTAAAGGGACAGAGTGTGAGAACAGGTACAGTGAAAGGAACAGAGAGTAAGATCATGGGGAGTTTAAGGGGACAGAGAGTTAGCTCACGGGAAGGTTAAAGGGACTGAGAGTGAGATCACGGGGAGTTTAAAAGGATGAGACTGAGATCATGGGGAGGTTAAAGGGACAGAGAGTGATATCACGGGGAGGTTAAACGCACACAGAGTGAGATCACGGGGAGTAAAAGGGACATGGAGTGAGATCACGGGGAGGTTAAAGGGACAGCGAGTGAGATCACGGGGCGTTAAAGGGACATGGAGTGAGATCACGGGGAGGTTAATGGGACAGAGAGTGAGATCTCGGAGATGTTAAAGGGACAGATAGTGAATCACGGGGAGGTTAAAGGGACAGAGAGTGAAATCCCGGGGAGGTTAAACGTACACAGAGTGAGATCACGGGGAGGTTAAAGGGAGAGATAGTTAGATTACGGGGAGTTTAAAAGGACAGATAGTGAGATCACGGGGCGTTTAAAGGGAAAGAGAGTTAGATGACGGGGAGGTTAAATGGACAGAGACTGATATCACGGGGAGGTTAAAGGGACAGAGAGAGAGATCACGGCGAGTTTAAAAGGACAGAGACTGAGATCACGGAAAGGTTAAAGGGACAGAGAGAGAGATCATGGGGAGGTTAAACGTACACAGAGTGAAATCACGGGGAGGTTAAAGGGACAATGAGTGAGATCACCGGGACTTAAAACGGATAGAGAGTGAGATCACGGGGTGTTTAAAGGGACAGAGAGTGAGATCACGGGGATGGTAAAGGGACAGAGAGTGAGATGACGGGGATGTTAAAGGGACAGACAGTGAGATCACATGGAGGTAAAAGGGGCAGAGAGTCAGATCACGGGGAGGTTAAAGGGACAAAGAGTGAGATCACGGGCAGGATAAAGGGACAAAGAGTGAGATCACGGGGTGATTAAAGGGACAGAGAGTGAGATCATGGGGAGGTTAAAGGGACAGAGAGTGAGATCATGGGCAGGTTAAATGGGCAGGGAGTGAGTTCACGGGGACGTTAAAGGGACAGAGAGTGTGATCACGGGGAGGTTAAAGGGACAGAGAGTGAGATCACGGGGAGGTTAAATGGACAGAGAGTGAGATCACGGGGAGGTTAAAGGGACAGAGAGTGAGGTCGCAGGGTGGTTAAAGGGACAGTGAGTGAGATCTCGGGGAGGTTAAAGGGACAGAGAGTGTGATCACGGGGAGGTTAAAGGGACAGAGAGTGAGACCACGGGGAGGGTAAAGGGACAGGGAGTGAGATCACGGGGATGTTATAGGGACAGAGGGTGAGATCACGGGGTGGTTAAAGGGACAGGGAGTGAGATCATGGGTGGGTTAAAGTGACAGAGAGTGAGATCACGGGGAGGTTAAAGGGACAGAGAGTGAGATCACGGGGAGGTTAAAGGGACAGAGATTGAGATCACGGGGAGGTTAAAGGGACAGAGATTGAGATCGGGGACAATCAAACGGACAAAAAGTGAGAACAGGGACTTTTAAAGGGACAGAGATTTAGGTAAAGGGGAGTTTAAAGGGACAGAGAGTGAGATCACGGGGAGTTTAAAAGGACGACACTGATATCATGGGGAGGTTAAAGGGTCAGAGAGAGAGATCACGGGGAGGTTAAACGCACACAGAGTGAGATCACGGGGAGTTAAAGGGACAGAGAGTGAGATCACGGGGCGTTAAAGGGAAATGGAGTGAGATCACGGGGAGGTTAAAGGGGCAGAGTGTGAGATCTCGGAGATGTTAAAGGGATAGAGAGTGAGATCACGGGGAGGTTACGGGGACAGAGGATGAGATCATGGGGAGGTTAAAGGGCCAGAAAGTGAATCACGAGGAGGTTAAAGGGACAGAAAGTGAAATCACGGGGAGATTAAACGTACACAGAGTGAGATTAAGGGGAGGTTAAAGGGAGAGTTAGTTAGATTACGGGGAGTTTAAAAGGACAGAAAGTGAGATCACGGGGAGGTTAATGGGCCAGAGAGTTAGATGACGGGGAGGTTAAAAGGACAGAGACTGAGATCACGGCTAGGTTAAAGAGACAGAGAGAGAGATCACGGGGAGGTTAAATGTAAACAGAGTGAGATGACGGGGAGGTTAAAGGGACAGTGACTGAGTTCACGGGGAGTTAAAAGGGATAGAGAGTGAGAACACGGGGAGGGTAGAGGGACAGAGAGTGTGATTACGGGGAGGTTAAAGGGACAGTGAGTGAGATCACGGGGAGGTTAAAGGGACAGAGAGAGGGATCACGGGGAGGTTAAATGGACAGAGAGTAAGATCACGGGGAGGTTAAAGGGTCAGAGAGTGAGATCACGGGGAGGTTAAAGGGACAGAGAGTAAGATCACGGGGATGTTATAGGGACAGAGGGTGAGATCACGGGGAGGTTAAAGGGACAGGTAGTGAGATCACGGGAGGGTTAAAGGGACAGAGAGTGAGATCACGGGGAGGTTAAAGGGGCAATGATTGAGATTGGGGACAGTCAAAAGGACAAATAGTGAGAACAGGGACTGTTAAAGGGACAGAGATTGCGATCACGGGGAGGTTAAAGGGACAGAGAGAGAGATCACGGGGAGGTTAAAGTGACAGAGATTGAGAGCACGGGGAGGTTAAAGGGACTGAGAGTGAGATCACTGGGAGGTTAAAAAGAGTGAAAGTGACATCACGGGGAGGTTAAAGTGGCTGAGAGTGAGATCACGGGGAGCTTAAATGGACAGAGAGTAAGATCACGGGGAGGTTAAACGGACAGAGAGTGAGCTCACGGGGAGGTTAAAGGGACAGAGAGTGAGATCACGGGAGGGTTAAAGGGACAGAGAGTGAGATCACGGGGAGGTTAAAGGGACAGAGATTGGGATCACGGGGAGGTTACGGGGACAGAGGATGAGATCACGGGGAGGTTAAAGGGCCAGAAAGTGAATCACGAGGAGGTTAAACGTACACAGATTGAGATTAAGGGGAGGTTAAAGGGAGATATAGTTAGGTTACGGGGAGTTTAAAAGGACAGAAAGTGAGATCACGGGGAGGTTAATGGGCCAGAGAGTTAGATGACGGGGAGTTGAAAAGGACAGTGACTGAGATCACGGCTAGGTTAAAGGGACAGAAAGAGAGATCACGGGGAGGTTAAACGTAAACAGAGTGAGATCACGGGGAGGTTAAAGGGAAGGTGACTGAGTTCACGGGGAGTTAAAAGGGATAGAGAGTGAGATCACGGGGAGGTTAGAGGGACAGAGAGTGAGATCACGGGGAGGTTAGAGGGACAGAGAGTGAGATCACGGGGAGGTTAAAGGGACATAGAGCGAGATGACGGGGATATTAAAAGGACAGACAGTGAGATCACGGGAGGGTAAAAGGGAGTGAGAGTGAGATCACGGAGAGGTTAAAGGGACAGAGAGTGTGATTACGGGAGGTTAAAGGGACAGTGAGTGAGATCACGGGGAGGTTAAAGGGACAGAGAGAGAGATCACAGGGAGGTTAAATGGACAGAGAGTAAGATCACGGGGAGGTTAAAGGGTCAGAGAGTGAGATCACGGGGAGGATAAATGGACAGAGAGTAAGATCACGGGGAGGTTAAAGGGTCAGAGACTGAGATCACGGGGAGGTTAATGGGACAGAGCTTAAGATCACGGGGATGTTATAGGGACAGAGGGTGAGATCACGGGGAGGTTAAAGGGACAGGTAGTGAGATCACGGGAGGGTTAACGGGACAGAGAGTGAGATCACGGGAGGGTTAAAGGGACAGAGAGTGAGATCACGGGGTGGATAAAGGGACAGAGATTATGATCGGGCACATTTAAAGGGACAGAGAGTGAGAACAGGTATCGTGAAAGGAACAGAGAGTAAGATCATGGGGAGTGTAAGGGGACAGAGAGTTAGATCACGGGGAGGTTAAAGGGACAGAGAGTGAGATCACTGGGATGTTAAAGGGACAGAGAGTGAGGTCACGGGGAGGTTAAAGGGACAGAGATTGAGACCACGGGGATGTTAAAGGGACAGAGATTGAGATCGGGGAAAGTCAAACGGACAAAAAGTGAGAACAGGGACTGTTAAAGGGACAGAGATTGAATTAATGGGGAGTTTGAAGGGACAGAGAGTGAGATTACGAGGAGGTTAAAGGGACAGAAAGTGAGTTCATGGGGAGGTTAAAGGGACAGAGATTGAGATCACGAGGAGTTTAAAAGGACGAGACTGAGATCATGGGGAGGTTAAAGGTTCAGGGAGTGAGATCACGTGGATGTTATAGGGACAGAGGGTGAGATCACGGAGTGGTTAAAGGGACAGGGAGTGAGATCACGGGAGGTTAAAGGGGCAGAGAGTGAGATCTCGGAGATGATAAATGGACAGAATGAGATCACGGGGAGTTTAAAAGTACGGAGAGAGAGATCACGGGGAGGTTAAACGTAAACAGAGTGAGATCACGGGGAGGTTAAAAGGACAGTGACTGAGATCACGGGGAGTTAAAATGGATAGAGAGTGAGATCACGGGGAGGTTAGAGGGACAGAGAGTTAGCTCACGGGGAGGTTAAAGGGACATAGAGCGAGATGACGAGGATATTAAAGGGTCAGACAGTGAGATCACGGGGAGGTAAAAGGGACTGAGAGTGAGATCACGGAGAGGTTAAAGGGACAGAGAGTGTGATTACGGGGAGGTTAAAGGGACAGAGAGAGAGATCACGGGGAGGTTAAATGTACAGAGAGTAAGATCACGGGGAGGTTAAAGGGACAGAGAGTGAGATCACGGGGAGGTTAAAGGGACAGTTAGTGAGATCACGGGGATGTTATAGGGACAGAGGGTGAGATCACGGGGGGGTTAAAGGGACAGAGAGTGAGATCACGGGTGGGTTAAAGGGACAGAGAGTGAGATCACGGGGAGGATAAAGGGACAGAGATTGTGATCGGGCACATTTAAAGGGACAGAGTGTGAGAACAGGTGCAGTGAAAGGAACAGAGAGTAAGATCATGGGGAGTTTAAGGGGACAGAGAGTTAGCTCACGGGGACGTTAAGGGACGGAGTGTGAGATCACGGGGATGGTAAAGGGACAGAGAGTGAGATCACGGGGAGGTTAAAGGGACTGAGAGTGAGATCACGGGGAGTTTAAAAGGATGAGACTGAGATCATGGGGAGGTTAAAGGGACAGAGAGTGATATCACGGGGAGGTTAAACGCACAAAGAGTGAGATCACGGGGAGTAAAAGGGACATGGAGTGAGCTCACTAGGAGGTTAAAGGGACAGAGAGTGAGATCACGGGGCGTTAAAGGGACATGGATTGAGATCACGGGGAGGTTAATGGGACAGAGAGTGAGATCTCGGAGATGTTAAAGGGACAGAGTGAAATCACGGGGAGGTTAAGGGGACAGAGGATGAGATCACGGGGAGGTTAAAGGGTCAGATAGTGAATCACGGGGAGGTTAATGGGACAGAGAGTGAAATCCCGGGGAGGTTAAACGTACAGAGAGTGAGATCACGGGGAGGTTAAAGGGAGAGATAGTTAGATTACGGGGAGTTTAGAAGGACAGATAGTGAGATAAGGGGGCGGTTAAAGGGAAAGAGAGTTAGATGACGGGGAGGTTAAATGGACAGAGACTGATATCACGGGGAGGTTAAAGGGACAGAGAGAGAGATCACGGCGAGTTTAAAAGGACAGAGACTGAGATCACGGAAAGGTTAAAGGGACAGAGAGAGGGATCATGGGGAGGTTAAACGTACACAGAGTGAAATCACGGGGAGGTTAAAGGGACAGTGAGTGAGATCACGGGGATGGTAAAGGGACAGAGAGTGAGATGACGGGGATGTTAAAGGGACAGACAGTGAGATCACATGGAGGTAAAAGGGACAGAGAGTCAGATCACGGGGAGGTTAAAGGGACAGAGAGTGAGATCACGGGGAGGATAAAGGGACAAAGAGTGAGATCACGGGGTGATTAAAGGGACAGAGAGTGAGATCATGGGGAGGTTAAAGGGACAGAGAGTGAGATCATGGGCAGGTTAAATGGGCAGGGAGTGAGTTCACGGGGACGTTAAAGGGTCAGAGAGTGTGATCACGGGGAGGTTAAAGGGACTGAGTGTGAGATCACGGGGAGGTTAAATGGACAGAGAGTGAGATCACGGGGAGTTTAAAGGGACAGAGAGTGAGGTCGCAGGGTGGTTAAAGGGACAGTGAGTGAGATCTCGGGGAGGTTAAAGGGACAGAGAGTGTGATCACGGGGAGGTTAAAGGGACAGAGAGTGAGATCTCGGAGATGTTAAAGGGACAGAGAGTGAAACCACGGGGAGGTTAAGGGGACAGAGGATGAGATCAATGGGAGGTTGAAGGGCCAGATAGTGAATCACGGGGATGTTAAAGGGACAGAGAGTGAAATCACGGGGAGGTTTAACGTAGAGAGAGTGAGATGACAGGGAGGTTAAAGGGAGTGATAGTTAGATTACGGGGAGTTTAAAAGGACAGAGACTGAGATTACGTGGAGGTTAAAGGGACAGAGAGAGAGATCACGGGGAGGTTAAACGTACACTGAGTGAAATCACGGGGAGGTTAAAGAGACAGAGAGTGAGATCATGGGACGTTAAAAGGGACAGAGAGTGAGATCACGGGGATGTTAAAGGGACAGAGAGTGAGATGACGGGCATGTTAAAGGGACAGACAGTGAGATCACGGGGAGGTAAAAGGGACAGAGAGTCAGATCACGGGGAGGTTAAAGGGACAGAGAGTGAGATCACGGGGAGGTTAAAGGGACAAAGAGTGAGATCACGGGGAGACTAAAGGGACAGAGATTGAGATCGGGGACAGTCAAACGGACAAAAAGTGAGAACAGGGACTGTTAAAGGGACAGAGATTGAGTTAACGGGGAGTTTGAAGGGACAGAGAGTGAGATTACGAGGAGGTTAATGGGACAGAAAGTGAGATCACGGGGAGGTTAAAGGGACAGAGATTGAGATCACGAGGAGTTTAAAAGGACGAGACTGAGATCATGGGGAGGTTAAAGGGTCAGGGAGTGAGATCACGTGGATGTTATAGGGACAGAGGGTGAGATCACGGAGTGGTTAAAGGGACAGGGAGTGAGATCACGGGGAGGTTAAAGGGGCAGAGAGTGAGATCTCGGAGATGATAAATGGACAGAGTGAGATCACGGGGAGTTTAAAGGTACGGAGAGAGAGATCACGGGGAGGTTAAACGTAAACAGAGTGAGATCAAGGGGAGGTTAAAAGGACAGTGACTGAGATCACGGGGAGTTAAAATGGATAGAGAGTGAGATCACGGGGAGGTTAGAGGGACAGAGAGTTAGCTCACGGGGAGGTTAAAGGGACATAGAGCGAGATGACGGGGATATTAAAGGGTCAGACAGTGAGATCACGGGGAGGTAAAAGGGACTGAGAGTGAGATCACGGAGAGGTTAAAGGGACAGAGAGTGTGATTACGGGGAGGTTAAAGGGACAGAGAGAGAGATCACGGGGAGGTTAAATGTACAGAGAGTAAGATCACGGGGAGGTTAAAGGGACAGAGAGTGAGATCACGGGGTGGTTAAAGGGACAGAGATTGAGATCACGGGGATGTTATAGGGACAGAGGGTGAGATCACGGGGGGGTTAAAGGGACAGAGAGTGAGATCACGGGAGGGTTAAAGGGACAGAGAGTGAGATCACGGGGAGGATAAAGGGACAGAGATTGTGATCGGGCACATTTAAAGGGACAGAGTGTGAGAACAGGTACAGTGAAAGGAACAGAGAGTAAGATCATGGGGAGTTTAAGGGGACAGAGAGTTAGCTCACGGGGACGTTAAAGGGACGGAGAGTGAGATTACGGGGATGGTAAAGGGACAGAGAGTGAGATCACGGGGAGGTTAAAGGGACTGAGAGTGAGATCACGGGGAGTTTAAAAGGATGAGACTGAGATCATGGGGAGGTTAAAGGGACAGAGAGTGATATCACGGGGAGGTTAAACGCACAAAGAGTGAGATCACGGGGAGTAAAAGGGACATGGAGTGAGCTCACTAGGAGGTTAAAGGGACAGAGAGTGAGATCACGGGGCGTTAAAGGGACATGGATTGAGATCACGGGGAGGTTAATGGGACAGAGAGTGAGATCTCGGAGATGTTAAAGGGACAGAGTGAAATCACGGGGAGGTTAAGGGGACAGAGGATGAGATCACGGGGAGGTTAAAGGGTCAGATAGTGAATCACGGGGAGGTTAAAGGGACAGAGAGTGAGATCACGGGGAGGTTAAAGGGACTGAGAGTGAGATCACGGGGAGGTTAAATGGACAGAGAGTGAGATCACAGGGAGGTTAAAGGGACAGAGAGTGAGTTCGCTGGGTGGTTAAAGGGACAGAGAGTGAGATAACGGGGAGGTTAAAGGGACAGAGAGTGAGATCACGGGGAGGTTAAAGGGACAGGGAGTGAGATCACGGGAATTTTATAGGGACAGAGGGTGAGTTCACGGGGTGGTTAAAGGGACAGGGAGTGAGATCACGGGAGGGTTAAAGTGACAGAGAGTGAGATCACGGGGAGGTTAAAGGGACAGAGAGTGAGAACACGGGGATGTTAAAGGGACATAGATTGAGATCACGGGGAGGTTAGAGGGAAAGAGATGGAGATCGGGGACAGTCAAAAGGACAAAAAGTGAGAACAGGGACTGTTAAAGGGACAGAGATTGAGTTGACGGGGAGTTTAAAGAGACAGAGAGTGAGATTAAGAGGAGGTTAAAGGGACAGAAAGTGAGATCACGGAGAGGTTAAAGGGAAAGAGAGTGATATCACGAGGAGTTTAAAAGGACGAGATTGAGATCATGGGGAGGTTAAAGGGACAGAGAGAGAGATCACGGGGAGGTTAAACGCAAACAGAGTAGGATCACAGGGAGTTAAAGGGACAGAGAGTGAGATCACGGTGCGTTAAAGGGAAATGGAGTGAGATCACGGGGATGTAAAAGGGACAGAGAGTGAGATCACGGGGAGGTTAAAGGGACAGAGAGTGAGATCACGGGGATGTTAAAGGGACAGAGAGTGAGATGACGGGCATGTTAAAGGGACAGACAGTGAGATCACGGGGAGGTAAAAGGGACAGAGAGTCAGATCACGGGGAGGTTAAAGGGACAGAGAGTGAGATCACGGGGAGGTAAAAGGGACAGAGAGTGAGATCACGGGGAGGTTAAAGGGACAGAGATTGAGATCACGGGGAGGTTATAGGGACAGAGAGTGAGATCACGGGGAGGTTAAAGGGACTGAGAGTGAGATCACTGGGAGGTCAAAGGGACTGAAAGTGAGATCACGGGGCGGTTAAAGGGACAGAGAGTGAAATCACGGGGAGGTTAAACGTACACAGAGTGAGATTAAGGGGAGGTTAAAGGGAGAGATAGTTAGATTACGGGGAGTTTAAAAGGACAGAAAGTGATATCACGGGGAGGTTAATGGGCCAGAGAGTTAGATGACGTGGAGGTTAAAAGGACAGAAACTGAGATCACGGCGAGGTTAAAGGGACAGAGAGAGAGATCACGGGGAGGTTAAACGTAAACAGAGTGAGATGACGGGGAGGTTAAAGGGACAGTGACTGAGTTCACGGGGAGTTAAAAGGGATAGAGAGTGAGATCACGGGGAGGTTAAAGGGACAGAGAGTGAGATCACGGAGAGGTGAAAGGGACAGAGAGTGTGATTGCGGGGAGGTTAGAGGGACTGAGAGTGAGATCACGGGGAGGTTAAAGGGACATAGAGCGAGATGACGGGGATATTAAAAGGACAGACAGTGAGATCACGGGGAGGTAAATGGGACTGAGAGTGAAATCACGGAGAGGTTAAAGGGACAGAGAGTGTGATTGCGGGGAGGTAAAAGGGACAGTGAGTGAAATCACGGTGAGGTTAAAGGGACACAGAGTGAGATAACGGGGAGGTTAAAGGGAAAGTGTGTGAGGTCACAGGGAGGTTAAACGGACAGAGAGTGAGATCACGGGGAGGTTAAAGGTACAGTGAGTGAGATCACGGGGAGGTTATAGGGACAGAGAGTGAGTTCACGGGGAGGTTAAAGGGACAGAGAGTGAGATCACGGGGATATTAAATGGACAGATAGTAAGATCACAGGGAGGTCAAAGGGACAGAGAGTGAGATCACGGGGAGGTTAAAGAGACAGAGAGTGAGATCACGGGGATGTTATAGGGACAGAGCGTGAGATCACGGGGAGGTTAAAGGGAATGTAAGTTAGATCACGGGAGGGTTAAAGTAACAGAGATTGAGATCACGGGGAGGTTAAAGGGACAGAGATTGAGATCACGGGGAGGTTAAAGGGACAGAGCATGAGATCACGGGGAGGTTAAAGGGAGTGAGAGTGAGATCACTGGGAGGTCAAAGGGACTGAAAGTGAGATCACGGGGCGGTTAAAGGGACAGAGAGTGAAATCACGGGGAGGTTAAACGTACACAGAGTGAGATTTAGGGGAGGTTAAAGGGGGAGATAGTTAGATGACGGGGAGGTTAAAGGGACAGAGAGAGAGATCACGGGGAGGTTAAACGTAAACAGAGTGAGATCACCGGGAGGTTAAAGGGACAGTGACTGACTTCACGGGGTGTTAAAAGGGATAGAGAGTGAGATCACGGGGAGGTTAAAGGGACAGAGAGTGAGATCACGGGGAGGTTAAAGGGACATAGAGCGAGATGACGGGGATATTAAAGGGACAGACAGTGAGATCACGGGGAGGTAAAAGGGACAGAGAGTGTGATTACGGGGAGTTTAAAGGGACAGAGAGTGAGATCACGGAGAGGTTAAAGGGACAGAGAGTGTGATTACGGGAAGTTTAAAGGGACAGTGAGTGAGATCATGGGGAGGTTAAATGGACAGAGAGAGATATCACGGGGAGGTTAAATGGACAGAGTGTAAGATCGCGTGGAGGTTAAAGGGTCAGAGAGTAAGATCACGGGGATGTTATTGGGACAGAGGGTGAGATCACGGGGAGGTTAAAGGGACAGGTAGTGAGATCACGGGAGGGTTAAAGGGACAGAGAGTGAGATCACGGGGAGGATAAAGGGACAGAGATTGTGATCGGGCACATTTAAAGGGACAGAGAGTGAGAACAGGTACAGTGAAAGGAACAGAGAGTAAGATCATGGGGAGTTTAAGGGGACAGAGAGTTAGATCACGGGGAGGTTAAAGGGACAGAGAGTGAGATCACTGGGATGTTAAATGGACAGAGAGTGAGGTCACGGGGAGGATAAAGGGACAGAGAGTGAGATCACGAGGAGGTTAGAGGGACAGAGAGTGAGATGACGTGGATATTAAAAGGACAGGCAGTGAGATCACGGGGAGGTAAATGGGACTGAGAGTGAGATCACGGAGAGGTTAAAGGGACAGAGAGTGTGATTGCAGGGAGGTAAAAGGGAAAGTGAGTGAGATCACAGGGAGGTTAAACGGACAGAGAGTGAGATCACGGGGAGGTTAAAGGGACAGTGAGTGATATCACGTGGAGGTTATAGGGACAGAGAGTGAGAAACAGGGAGGTTAAAGCGACAGATAGTGAGATCACGGGGATGTTAAAGGGACAGAGATTGAGATCGGGGACAGTCAAACGGACAAAAAGTGAGAAAAGGGACTGTTAAAGGGATAGAGATTGAGTTAACGGGGAGTTTAAAAGGACGAGACTGAGATCATGGGGAGGTTAAAGGGACAGAGAGTGAGATCACGAGTAGTTTAAAAGGACGAGACTGAGATCATGGGGAGGTTAAAGGGACAGAGAGTGAGATCACGGGGAGTTTAAAAGTACGAGACTGAGATCATGGGGAGGTTAAACGCACTCAGAGTGAGATCACGGGGAGTTAAAGGGACAGAGAGTGAGATCACGGGGCGTTAAAGGGACTTGGAGTGAGATCACGGGTAGGTTAAAGTGGCAAAGAGTGAGATCTCGGAGATGTTAAAGGGACAGAGAGTGTGATTACGGGGAGTTTAAAGGGACAGTGAGTGAGATCACGGGGAGGTTAAAGGGACAGAGAGAGAGATCACGGGGAGGTTAAATGGACAGAGAGTAAGATCGCGGGGAGGTTAAAGGGTCAGAGAGTGAGATCATGGGGAGGTTAAAGGGACAGAGAGTAAGATCACGGGGATGTTATTGGGACAGAGGGTGAGATCACGGGGAGGTTAAAGGGACAGGTAGTGAGATCACGGGAGGGTTAAAGGGACAGAGAGTGAGATCACGGGGAGGATAAAGGGACAGAGATTGTGATCGGCCACATTTAAAGGGACAGAGAGTGAGAACAGGTACAGTGAAAGGAACAGAGAGTAAGATCATGGGGAGTTTAAGGGGACAGAGAGTTAGATCACGGGGAGGTTAAAGGGACAGAGAGTGAGATCACTGGAATGTTAAATGGACAGAGAGTGAGGCCACGGGGAGGTTAAAGGGACAGAGAGAGAGATCACGGGGAGGTTAAACATAAACAGAGTGAGATCACGGGGAGTTTAAAGAGACAGTGACTGAGATCACGGGGAGTTAAAAGGGACATAGAGCGAGATGAGGGGGATATTAAAAGGACAGACAGTGAGATCACGGAGAGGTGAAAGGGACAGAGAGTGTGATTGCGGGGAGGTTAGAGGGACTGAGAGTGAGATCACGGGAAGGTTAAAGGGACATAGAGCGAGATGAGGGGGATATTAAAAGGACAGACAGTGAGATCACGGGGAGGTAAATGGGACTGAGAGTGAAATCACGGAGAGGTTAAAGGGACAGAGAGTGTGATTGCGGGGAGGTAAAAGGGACAGTGAGTGAAATCACGGTGAGGTTAAAGGGACACAGAGTGAGATAACGGGGAGGTTAAAGGGAAAGTGAGTGAGATCACAGGGAGGTTAAACGGACAGAGAGTGAGATCACGGGGAGGTTAAAGGTACAGTGAGTGAGATCACGGGGAGGTTATAGGGACAGAGAGTGAGTTCACGGGGAGGTTAAAGGGACAGAGAGTGAGATCACGGGGATATTAAATGGACAGATAGTAAGATCACAGGGAGGTCAAAGGGACAGAGAGTGAGATCACGGGGAGGTTAAAGAGACAGAGAGTGAGATCACGGGGATGTTATAGGGACAGAGCGTGAGATCACGGGGAGGTTAAAGGGAATGTAAGTTAGATCACGGGAGGGTTAAAGTGACAGAGATTGAGATCACGGGGAGGTTAAAGGGACAGAGATTGAGATCACGGGGAGGTTAAAGGGACAGAGAGTGAGATCACGGGGAGGTTAAAAGGACTGAGAGTGAGATCACTGGGAGGTCAAAGGGACTGAAAGTGAGATCACGGGGCGGTTAAAGGGACAGAGAGTGAAATCACGGGGAGGTTAAACGTACACAGAGTGAGATTAAGGGGAGGTTAAAGGGGGAGATAGTTAGATGACGGGGAGGTTAAAGGGACAGAGAGAGAGATCACGGGGAGGTTAAACGTAAACAGAGTGAGATCACGGGGAGGTTAAAGGGACAGTGACTGACTTCACGGGGTGTTAAAAGGGATAGAGAGTGAGATCACGGGGAGGTTAAAGGGACAGAGAGTGAGATCACGGGGAGGTTAAAGGGACATAGAGCGAGATGACGGGGATATTAAAGGGACAGACAGTGAGATCACGGGGAGGTAAAAGGGACAGAGAGTGTGATTACGGGGAGTTTAAAGGGACAGAGAGTGAGATCACGGAGAGGTTAAAGGGACAGAGAGTGTGATTACGGGGAGTTTAAAGGGACAGTGAGTGAGATCACGGGGAGGTTAAATGGACAGAGAGAGATATCACGGGGAGGTTAAATGGACAGAGTGTAAGATCGCGTGGAGGTTAAAGGGTCAGAGAGTAAGATCACGGGGATGTTATTGGGACAGAGGGTGAGATCACGGGGAGGTTAAAGGGACAGGTAGTGAGATCACGGGAGGGTTAAAGGGACAGAGAGTGAGATCACGGGGAGGATAAAGGGACAGAGATTGTGATCGGGCACATTTAAAGGGACAGAGAGTGAGAACAGGTACAGTGAAAGGAACAGAGAGTAAGATCATGGGGAGTTTAAGGGGACAGAGAGTTAGATCACGGGGAGGTTAAAGGGAAAGAGAGTGAAATCACGGGGAGGTTAAGGGGACAGAGGATGAGATCAATGGGAGGTTAAAGGGCCAGATAGTGAATAACGGGGAGGTTAAAGGGACAGAGAGTGAAATCACGGGGAGGTTAAACGTACAGAGAGTGAGATCACGGGGAGGTTAAAGGGAGAGATAGTTAGATTACGGGGAGTTTAAAAGACAGATAGTGTGTTCACGGGGCGGTTAAAGGGCCAGAGAGTTAGATGACGGGGAGGTTAAATGGACAGAGACTGATATCACGGGGAGATTAAAGGGACAGAGGGAGAGATCACGGGGAGGTTAAACGTACACAGAGTGAAATCACGGGGAGGTTAAAGAGACAGAGAGTGAGATCACGGGACGTTAAAAGGGACAGAGAGTGAGATCACGGGGATGTTAAAGGGACTGAGAGTGAGATGACGGGCATGTTAAAGGGACAGACAGTGAGATCACGGGGAGGTAAAAGGGACAGAGAGTCTGATCACGGGGAGGTTAAAGGGACAGAGAGTGAGATCACGGGGCGGTTAAAGGGACAAAGAGTGAGATCACGGGGAGGTTAAAGGGACAGTGAGTGAGATCACGGGGAGGTTAAAGGGACTGAGAGTGAGATCACGGGGAGGTTAAATGGACAGAGAGTGAGATCACGGGCAGGTTAAAGGGACAGAGAGTGAGTTCGCAGGGTGGTTAAAGGGACAGTGAGTGAGATCAGGGGGAGGTTAAAGGGACAGAGAGTGAGATCACGGGGAGGTTAAAGGGACAGAGAGTGAGATCACGGGGAGGTTAAAGGGACAGTGAGTGAGATCACGGGGATGTTATAGGGACAGAGGGTGAGATAACGGGGTGGTTAAAGGGACAGGGAGTGAGATCACGGGAGGGTTAAAGTGACAGAGAGTGAAATTACGGGGAGGTTAAAGGGACAGAGAGTGAGATCACGGGGATGTTAAAGGGACAGAGATTGAGATCACAGGACGGTTAAAGGGACAGAGATTGAGATCGGGGACAGTCAAACGGACAAAAATTGAGAACAGGGACTGTTAAAGGGACAGAGATTGAGTTAACGGGGAGTATAAAGGGACAGACAGTGAGATTACGGGGAGGTTAAAGGGACAGAAAGTGAGATCACGGGGAGGTTAAAGGGACAGAGCGTGACATCACGAGGAGTTTAAAAGGACGAGACTGAGATCATGGGGAGGTTAAAGGGACAGAGAGAGAGATCACGGGGAGGTTAAAGGGACAGAGAGTGTGATTGCGTGGAGGTAAAAGGGACAGTGAGTGAAATCACGGTGAAGTTAAAGGGACACAGGTTGAGATAACGGGGAGGTTAAAGGGAAAGTGAGTGAGAGCACAGGGAGGTTAAACAGACAGAGAGTAGGATCACGGGGAGGTTAAAGGGACAGTGAGTGAGATCACGGGGAGGTTATAGGGACAGAGAGTGAGTTCACGGGGAGGTTAAAGGGACAGAGAGTGAGATCACGGGGAGGTTAAAGGGACAGAGATTGAGATCGGGGACATTCAAACAGATAAAAAGTAAGAACAGGGACTGTTAAAGGGACAGAGAGTGAGATTACGGGGAGGATAAAGGGACAGAAAGTGAGATCACGGGGAGGTTAAAGGGACAGAGAGTGAGAACACGGGGAGTTTAAAAGGACGAGACTGAGATCATGGGGAGGTTAAAGGGACAGAGAGTGAGATCACGGGGATGTCAAACGCACACAGAGTGAGATCACGGGGCGTTAAAGGGACATGGAGTGAGATGACGGGGTGGTTAAAGGGGCAGAGATTGAAATCACGGGGAGGTTAAGGGGACTGAGGATGAGATCAGGGGTAGTTTAAAGGTCCAGATAGTGAATCACGGGGAGGTTAAAGGGACAGAGAGTGAAATCACGGGGAGGTTAAACGTACACAGAGTGAGATCACGGGGAGGTTAAAGGGAGAGATAGTTAGATGATGGGGAGGTTAAAAGGACAGAGACTGAGATCACGGCTAGGTTAAAGAGACAGAGAGAGAGATCACGGGGAGGTTAAACGTACACAGAGTGAGATCACGGGGAGGTTAAAGAGACAGTGAGTGAGATCACGGGGAGTTAATAGAGATAGAGAGTGAGATCACGGGGAGGTTGGAGGGAAAGAGAGTGAGATCACGGGGAGGTTAAATGGACAGAGACTGAGGTCACGGGCAGGTTAAAGGGACAGAGAGTGAGATCACGGGGAGGTTAAAGGGACAAAGAGTGAGATCACGGGGAGGTTAAAGGGACAGTGAGTGAGATCACGGGGAGGTTAAAGGGACAAAGAGTGAGATCACGGGGAGGTTAAAGGGACAGTGAGTGAGATCACGGGGAGGTTAAACGTACACAGAGTGAGATCACGGGGAGGTTAAAGAGACAGTGAGTGAGATCACGGGGAGTTAACAGAGATAGAGAGTGAGATCACGGGGAGGTTGGAGGGAAAGAGAGTGAGATCACGGGGAGGTTAAATGGACAGAGAGTGAGGTCACGGGCAGGTTAAAGGGACAGAGAGTGAGATCACGGGGAGGTTAAAGGTACAAAGAGTGAGATCACGGGGAGGTTAAAGGGACAGTGAGTGAGATCACGGGGAGGTTAAAGGGACAAAGAGTGAGATCACGGGGAGGTTAAAGGGACAGTGAGTGAGATCACGGGGAGGTTAAAGGGACTGAGAGTGAGATCACGGGGAGGTTAAATGGACAGAGAGTGAGATCACGGGCAGGTTAAAGGGACAGAGAGTGAGTTCGCAGGGTGGTTAAAGGGACAGTGAGTGAGATCAGGGGGAGGTTAAAGGGACAGTGAGTGAGATCACGGGGAGTTTAAAGGGACAGAGAGTGAGATCACGGGGAGGTTAATGGGACAGTGAGTGAGATCACGGGGATGTTATAGGGACAGAGGGTGAAATCACGGGGTGGTTAAAGGGACAGGGAGTGAGATCACGGGAGGGTTAAAGTGACAGAGAGTGAGATCACGGGGAGGTTAAAGGGACAGAGAGTGAGATCACGGGGATGTTAAAGGGACAGAGATTGAGATCACGGGGCGGTTAAAGGGACAGAGATTGAGATCGGGGACAGTCAAACGGACAAAAATTGAGAACAGGGACTGTTAAAGGGACAGAGATTGAGTTAACGGGGAGTATAAAGGGACAGAGAGTGAGATTACGGGGAGGTTAAAGGGACAGAAAGTGAGATCACGGGGAGCTTAAAGGGACAGAGAGTGAGATCACGGGGAGTTTAAAAGGACGAGACTGAGATCATGGGGAGGTTAAAGGGACAGAGAGTGTGATTGCGTGGAGGTAAAAGGGACAGTGAGTGAAATCACGGTGAAGTTAAAGGGACACAGGTTGAGATAACGGGGAGGTTAAAGGGAAAGTGAGTGAGAGCACAGGGAGGTTAAACAGACAGAGAGTAGGATCACGGGGAGGTTAAAGGGACAGAGAGTGAGATCACGGGGAGGTTAAAGGGACTGAGAGTGAGATCACTGGGAGGTCAAAGAGACTTAAAGTGAGATCACGGGGAGGTCAAAGGGACTGAAAGTGAGATCACGGGGAGGTTAAAATAGCTGAGAGTGAGATTCAGGGGAGGTTAAAGGGACAGAGAGTGAGATTACGGGGTGGTTAAAGGGACAGAGAGTGAGATCAAGGGAATGTTATAGGGACAGAGAGTGAGATCACGGGGAGATTAAAGGGACAGGGAGTGAGATCACGGGAGGGTTAAAGGGACAGAGAATGAGATCACACGGAAGTTAAAGGGACAGAGAGTGAGATCACGGGTAGTTTAAATGGACAGAGTGTGAGATCACTTGGAGGTTAAAGGGACAGAGAGAGAGATCACGGGGAGGTTAAATGGACAGAGAGTAAGATCACGGGGAAGTTAATGGGACAGAGAGTGAGATGACGGGGAGGTTAAAGGGACAGACAGTGAGATCACGGGGAGGTAAAAGGGACTGAGAGTGAGATCACGGAGAGGTTAAAGCGACAGAGAGTGTGATTACGGGGAGGTTAAAGGGACAGTGAGTGAGATCACGGGGAGGTTAAAGGGACAGAGAGCGAGATCACGGGGAGGTTAAATGGACAGAGAGTAAGATCACGGGGAAGTTAAAGGGACAGAGAGTGAGATCACGGGGAGGTTAAAGGGACAGATAGTGAGATCACGGTGATGTTATAGGGACAGAGGGTGAGATCACGGGGAGGTTAAAGGGACAGAGAGTCTGATTACGGGGAGGTTAAAGGGACAGTGAGTGAGATCACGGGAAGGTTAAAGGGACAGAGAGAGAGATCACAATGAGGTTAAATGGAAAGAGCGTAAGATCACGGGGAGGTTAAAGGGATAGAGAGTGAGATCATGGGAGGGTTAAAGGGACAGAGAGTGAGATCACGGGGAGGATAAAGGGACAGAGATTGTGATCGGGCACATTTAAAGGGACAGAGAGTGAGAACAGGTACAGTGAAAGGAACAGAGAGTAAGATCATGGGGAGTTTAAGGGGAGAGAGAGATAGATCACGGGGAGGTTAAAGGGACAGAGAGTGAGATCACGGCGATGTTAAAGGAACAGAGAGTGAGATCACGGGGAGGTTATAGGGACAGAGAGAGAGATCACGGGGAGTTTAAAAGGACAGAGACTGAGATTACAGGGAGGTTAAAGGGACAGAGGGAGAGATCACGGGGAGGTTAAACGTACAAAGAGTGAGATCACGGAGAGGTTAAAGGGACAGAGAATGAGATCATGGGCTGGTAAAAGGGACTGAGAGTGAGATCACGGGGAGGTTAAAGGGACAGTGAGTGATATCACGTGGAGGTTATAGGGACAGAGAGTGAGTTCACGGGGAGGTTAAAGGGACAGAGAGTGAGATCACGGGGATATTTAATGGACAGATAGTAAGATCACAGGGAGGTGAAAGGGACAGGTAGTGAGATCACGGGAGGGTTAAAGGGACAGAGAGTGAGATCACGGGGAGGATAAAGGGACAGAGATTGTGATCGGGCACATTTAAAGGGACAGAGAGTGAGAACAGGTACAGTGAAAGGAACAGAGAGTAAGATCATGGGGAGTTTAAGGGGACAGAGAGTTAGATCACGGGGAGGTTAAAGGGAAAGAGAGTGAAATCACGGGGAGGTTAAGGGGACAGAGGATGAGATCAATGGGAGGTTAAAGGGCCAGATAGTGAATAACGGGGAGGTTAAAGGGACAGAGAGTGAAATCACGGGGAGGTTAAACGTACAGAGAGTGAGATCACGGGGAGGTTAAAGGGAGAGATAGTTAGATTACGGGGAGTTTAAAAGACAGATAGTGTGTTCACGGGGCGGTTAAAGGGCCAGAGAGTTAGATGACGGGGAGGTTAAATGGACAGAGACTGATATCACGGGGAGATTAAAGGGACAGAGGGAGAGATCACGGGGAGGTTAAACGTACACAGAGTGAAATCACGGGGAGGTTAAAGAGACAGAGAGTGAGATCACGGGACGTTAAAAGGGACAGAGAGTGAGATCACGGGGATGTTAAAGGGACTGAGAGTGAGATGACGGGCATGTTAAAGGGACAGACAGTGAGATCACGGGGAGGTAAAAGGGACAGAGAGTGAGATCACGGGGCGGTTAAAGGGACAAAGAGTGAGATCACGGGGAGATTAAAGGGACAGAGAGTGAGATCACGGGGCGGTTAAAGGGACAAAGAGTGAGATCACGGGGAGGTTAAAGGGACAGTGAGTGAGATCACGGGGAGGTTAAAGGGACTGAGAGTGAGATCACGGGGAGGTTAAATGGACAGAGAGTGAGATCACGGGCAGGTTAAAGGGACAGAGAATGAGTTCGCAGGGTGGTTAAAGGGACAGTGAGTGAGATCAGGGGGAGGTTAAAGGGACAGAGAGTGAGATCACGGGGAGGTTAAAGGGACAGAGAGTGAGATCACGGGGAGGTTAAAGGGACAGTGAGTGAGATCACGGGGATGTTATAGGGACAGAGGGTGAGATAACGGGGTGGTTAAAGGGACAGGGAGTGAGATCACGGGAGGGTTAAAGTGACAGAGAGTGAAATTACGGGGAGGTTAAAGGGACAGAGAGTGAGATCACGGGGATGTTAAAGGGACAGAGATTGAGATCACGGGACGGTTAAAGGGACAGAGATTGAGATCGGGGACAGTCAAACGGACAAAAATTGAGAACAGGGACTGTTAAAGGGACAGAGATTGAGTTAACGGGGAGTATAAAGGGACAGACAGTGAGATTACGGGGAGGTTAAAGGGACAGAAAGTGAGATCACGGGGAGGTTAAAGGGACAGAGCGTGACATCACGAGGAGTTTAAAAGGACGAGACTGAGATCATGGGGAGGTTAAAGGGACAGAGAGAGAGATCACGGGGAGGTTAAAGGGACAGAGAGTGTGATTGCGTGGAGGTAAAAGGGACAGTGAGTGAAATCACGGTGAAGTTAAAGGGACACAGGTTGAGATAACGGGGAGGTTAAAGGGAAAGTGAGTGAGAGCACAGGGAGGTTAAACAGACAGAGAGTAGGATCACGGGGAGGTTAAAGGGACAGTGAGTGAGATCACGGGGAGGTTATAGGGACAGAGAGTGAGTTCACGGGGAGGTTAAAGGGACAGAGAGTGAGATCACGGGGAGGTTAAAGGGACAGTGAGTGAGATCACGGGGATGTTATAGGGACAGAGGGTGAGATAACGGGGTGGTTAAAGGGACAGGGAGTGAGATCACGGGAGGGTTAAAGTGACAGAGAGTGAAATTACGGGGAGGTTAAAGGGACAGAGAGTGAGATCACGGGGATGTTAAAGGGACAGAGATTGAGATCACGGGACGGTTAAAGGGACAGAGATTGAGATCGGGGACAGTCAAACGGACAAAAATTGAGAACAGGGACTGTTAAAGGGACAGAGATTGAGTTAACGGGGAGTATAAAGGGACAGACAGTGAGATTACGGGGAGGTTAAAGGGACAGAAAGTGAGATCACGGGGAGGTTAAAGGGACAGAGCGTGACATCACGAGGAGTTTAAAAGGACGAGACTGAGATCATGGGGAGGTTAAAGGGACAGAGAGAGAGATCACGGGGAGGTTAAAGGGACAGAGAGTGTGATTGCGTGGAGGAAAAAGGGACAGTGAGTGAAATCACGGTGAAGTTAAAGGGACACAGGTTGAGATAACGGGGAGGTTAAAGGGAAAGTGAGTGAGAGCACAGGGAGGTTAAACAGACAGAGAGTAGGATCACGGGGAGGTTAAAGGGACAGTGAGTGAGATCACGGGGAGGTTATAGGGACAGAGAGTGAGTTCACGGGGAGGTTAAAGGGACAGAGAGTGAGATCACGGGGAGGTTAAAGGGACATAGAGTGAGTTAAGGGGAGGTTAAAGGGCCAGAGATTGAGAACATGGGGAGGTTAAAGAGACAGAGATGAGATCACGGGGAGGTTAAAGGGCCAGAGAGTTAGATGACGGTGTGGTTAAAAGGACAGAGAATGAGATCACGGGGAGGTTAAAGGGACAGAGAGAGAGGTCACGGGGAGTTTAAACTTACTGAGACTGAGATCACAGGGAGGTTAAATGAACAGAGAGTGAGATCACGGGGAGGTTAAAGGGCCAGAGACTGAGATCACGGGGAGTTTTAAGGGACAGAGACTGAGATTACGGGGATGATAAAGGGACAGAGATTGAGATCAGGAGGAGGTAAAACGAACAGAGAGTGAGTTAAGGGGAGGTTAAAGGGACAGAGATTGAGAACATGGGGAGGTTAAAGCGACAGAGAGTGAGATCACGGGGCAGTTAAAGGGCCAGAGACTGAGATCACTGGGAGTTAAAGATACAGAGAATGAGATCACAGGAGGGTAAAAGGAACAGAGAGTGAGATTACTGGGAGGTTAAAAGGAAAGTGAGTGAGATGTCGGGGAGTTTAAAGGGACTGATAGTTAGATCACAGGGAGGTTAAAGGGACAGGGAGTGAGATCACGGGAGGGTTAAAGTGACAGAGATTGAGATCACGGGGAGTTTAAAGGGACAGAGAGTGAGATTACGGGGAGGTTAAAGGGACAGAGAGTGAGATCACGGGTGGTTAAAGGGACAGAGAGTGAGATCACGGGGAGTTTAAAAGGACGAGACTGAGATCATGGGGAGGTTAAAGGGACAGAGAGAGAGATCACGGGGAGGTTAAACGCACACAGAGTGAGATCACGGGGAGTTAAAGGGACAGAGAGTGAGATCACGGGGAGGTTAAAGGGACAGTGAGTGAGATCACGGGGAGGTTAAAGGGACAGAGAGTGAGATCACGGGGATGTTATAGAGACAGAGGGTGAGATCACTGGGAGGTTAAAGGGACTGTGAGTGAGCTCACGGGGAGGTTAAAGGGACAGAGATTGAGATCACGGGGATATTAAAGGGACAAAGATTGAGATCACGGGGAGGTTAAAGGGACAGAGAGTGATTTATGGGTAGGTAAAAGGGCCAGAGATTGAGAACACGGCGAGGTTAAAGGGACAGAGAGTGAGATCATGGAGATTTTAACAGGACAGAGAGTGAGATCACGGGGAGGTTAAAGGGACAATGTGTGAGATCATGTGGATTTTAATGGGACTGAGATTGAGATCACGGGGAGGTTAACGGGACAGAGAGAAAGTTCACGGGGAGTTTAAAAGGACGAGACAGAGATCATGGGGAGGTTAAAGGGACAGAGAGAGAGATCATTGGGAGGTTAAACGCACACAGAGTGAGATCACGGGGAGTTAAAGGGACAGAGAGTGAGATCACGGGAGGGTAAAAGGAACAGAGAGTGAGATCACGGGAAGTTTAAAAGGACAGAGAGTGAGATCACGTGGAGGTTAAAGGGCCAGATAGTGGGATCACGGGGAGGTTAACGGGACAGAGAGTGAAATCACTCAGTCGTTTAAGGGACAGAGAGTAAGATCACGGGGAGGTTAAAGGGACAGAGATTGCGATCACGGGGAGGTTAAAGGGCCAGAGATTGAGATCACGGGCACGTTAAAGGCACATAGAGTGAGATCGCGGGGAGGTTAAAGGGACAGAGAGTGTGATCACGGGGAGGTTAAAGGGAGTGAAAGTGAGATCACGGGGGAATTAAAGGGACTGAGATTGAGATCACGGGGAGGTTAAATGGACAGTGAGTGAGATCTCGGGGGGTTTAAAGGGACTGAGAGTTAGATCACGGGGAAGTTAAAGGGACAGAGAGTGAAATCACGGTGAGGTTAGAGGGACAGAGAGTGAGATAACGGGGAGATTAAGGGGACAGTGAGTGAGAACACGGGGAGGTTAAAGGGACAGATAGTGAGATCAAGGGGAGGTTAAAGGGACAGAGATTGAGATCACGGGGAGTTCAAAGGGACAGAGAGTGAGATCACGGGGAGGTTAAAGGTACAGAGAGAAAGATCACGGGGAGGTTAAAGGGACAGTGAATGAGATCACTTGGAGGTTAAAGGGACAGAGAGTGAGTTAAGGGGAGGTTAAAGGGCTAGAGATTGAGAACAAGGCGAGGTTAATGGGACAGAGAGTGAGATCACGGAGATGTTAAAGGGACAGAGAGTGAGATCACGGGGATGTTAAAGGGACAGTGAGTGAGATCACGGGGATGTTAAAGGGACTGAGATTGAGATCACGGGGAGGTTAAAGGGACAGAGAGAGAGATCACGGGGAGGTTAAAGGGACAGAGAGTGAGATCACGGGGAGGTTAAAGGGACAGTGAGTGAGATCACGGGGAGGATAAAGGGACAGAGAGTGAGATCACGGGGATGTTATAGAGACAGAGGGTGAGATCACTGGGAGGTTAAAGGGACTGTGAGTGAGCTCACGGGGAGGTTAAATGGACAGAGATTGAGATCACGGGGATATTAAAGGGACAAAGATTGAGATCACGGGGAGGTTAAAGGGACAGAGAGTGATTTATGGGTAGGTAAAAGGGCCAGAGATTGAGAACACGGCGAGGTTAAAGGGACAGAGAGTGAGATCATGGAGATTTTAACAGGACAGAGAGTGAGATCACGGGGAGGTTAAAGGGACAATGTGTGAGATCATGTGGATTTTAATGGGACTGAGATTGAGATCACGGGGAGGTTAACGGGACAGAGAGAAAGTTCACGGGGAGTTTAAAAGGACGAGACAGAGATCATGGGGAGGTTAAAGGGACAGAGAGAGAGATCATTGGGAGGTTAAACGCACACAGAGTGAGATCACGGGGAGTTAAAGGGACAGAGAGTGAGATCACGGGAGGGTAAAAGGAACAGAGAGTGAGATCACGGGAAGTTTAAAAGGACAGAGAGTGAGATCACGTGGAGGTTAAAGGGCCAGATAGTGGGATCACGGGGAGGTTAACGGGACAGAGAGTGAAATCACTCAGTCGTTTAAGGGACAGAGAGTAAGATCACGGGGAGGTTAAAGGGACAGAGATTGCGATCACGGGGAGGTTAAAGGGCCAGAGATTGAGATCACGGGCACGTTAAAGGCACATAGAGTGAGATCGCGGGGAGGTTAAAGGGACAGAGAGTGTGATCACGGGGAGGTTAAAGGGAGTGAAAGTGAGATCACGGGGGAATTAAAGGGACTGAGATTGAGATCACGGGGAGGTTAAATGGACAGTGAGTGAGATCTCGGGGGGTTTAAAGGGACTGAGAGTTAGATCACGGGGAAGTTAAAGGGACAGAGAGTGAAATCACGGTGAGGTTAGAGGGACAGAGAGTGAGATAACGGGGAGATTAAGGGGACAGTGAGTGAGAACACGGGGAGGTTAAAGGGACAGATAGTGAGATCAAGGGGAGGTTAAAGGGACAGAGATTGAGATCACGGGGAGTTCAAAGGGACAGAGAGTGAGATCACGGGGAGGTTAAAGGTACAGAGAGAAAGATCACGGGGAGGTTAAAGGGACAGTGAATGAGATCACTTGGAGGTTAAAGGGACAGAGAGTGAGTTAAGGGGAGGTTAAAGGGCTAGAGATTGAGAACAAGGCGAGGTTAATGGGACAGAGAGTGAGATCACGGAGATGTTAAAGGGACAGAGAGTGAGATCACGGGGATGTTAAAGGGACAGTGAGTGAGATCACGGGGATGTTAAAGGGACTGAGATTGAGATCACGGGGAGGTTAAAGGGACAGAGAGAGAGATCACGGGGAGATTAAAAGGACAAAGACTGAGATCATGGGGAGGTTCAAGGGACAGGGAGAGAGATCACGGGGAGGTTAAACGCACGCAGAGTGAGATCACAGGGAGTTAAGGGGACAGAGAGTTGGATCACGGGGAGGTTATAGTGACAGAGAGTGAGATCACTGGGAGGTTAAATGGACTGAAAGTGAGGTCACGGGGAGGTTATAGGGACTGAGAGAGAGATCACGTGGAGTTTAAAAGGACGAGACTGAGATCATGTGGAGGTTAAAGGGACAGAGAGTGAGATCACGGGGAGTTCAAGGGACAGAGAGTGAGTTCACGGGGAGGTTAAAGGGACAGAGAGTGAGATCACGGGGAGGTTAAAGTGTCAGAGAGTGAGATCACGGGGAGGTTAAATGGAATGAGAGTGAGATCACTGGGAGGTTAAAGGGACTGAAAGTGAGATCACGCGGAGGTTAAAGGGACTGAGAGTGAGATCACGGGTAGGTTAAAGGGACAGTGAGTGAGAAAACGGGGAGGTTAAAGGGACAGAGTGTGAGATCACGGGGAGGTTAAAGTGGCTGTGAGTGAAGATCACGGGGAGGTTAAACGGACAGAGAGTGAGATCACGGGAAGGTTAAAGGGACAGAGATTGAGATCAGGGGGATGTTATAGGGACAGTGGGTGAGTTCACGGGGAGGTTAAAGGGACAGGGAGTGAGATCAAGGAGAGGTTAAAGGGACAGAGATTGAGATCACGGGGAGGTTAAAGGGACAGAGAGTGAGATCACGGGGATGTTAAAGGGACAGAGAGTGAGATCACTTGGATGGTAAAGAGACAGAGAATGAGTTAAGGGGAGGTTAAAGGGCCAGATATTGAGAACACGGCGAGGTTAAAGGAACAGAGAATGAGATCACGGAGATGTTAAAGTGACAGAGAGTGAGATCACGGGGAGGTTAAAGGGACTGAGAGTGAGGTCACGGGGATGTTAAATGGACTGAGATTGAGATCACGGGGATGTTAAAGGGACAGAGAGAGAGATCACGGGCAGTTTAAAAGGACAGAGACTGAGATCACGGGGAGGTTAAAGGGACAGGGAGAGAGATCACGGGGAGGTTAAACGCACTCAGAGTGAGATCACGGGGAGTTAAAGGGACAGTGAGTGAGATCACGGGAGGGTAAAAGGAACAGAGAGTGAGATCACGGGAAGTTTAAAAGGACATAGAGTGAGATCACGTGGAGGTTAAAGGGCCAGATAGTGGGATCACGGGGAGGTTAACGGGACAGAGAGTGATATCACTCAGTCGTTTAAGGGACAGAGAGTAAGATCACGGGCAGGTTAAAGGGACAGAGATTGAGATCACGGGGAGGTTAAAGGGCCAGAGATTGAGATCACGGGCACGTTAAAGGCACATAAAGTGAGATCGCGGGGAGGTTAAAGGGACAGAGAGTGTGATCACGGGGAGGTTAAAGGGACTGAGAGATAGATCACGGGGAGGTTAAAGGGACTGAGATTGAGATCACGGGGAGGTTAAATGGACAGAGAGTGAGATTACGGGGAGTTTAAAGGGACTGAGAGATAGATCACGGGGAGGTTAAAGTGACAGAGAGTAAAATCACGGTGAGGTTAAAGGGACAGAGAGTGAGATAACGGGGAGATTAATGGGACAGTGTGTGAGATCACGGTGAGGTTAAAGGGACAGCGAGTTAGATAACGGGGAGGTTTAATGGACAGAAAGTGAGATCACGGGGAGTTAATGGGACAGAGAGTGAGATCATGGGGAGGTTAAAGGGGCAGAGAGTGAGTTCACGGGGACGTTAAAGTGACAGAGAGTGAAATCACGGGGAGGTTAAAGGTACTGAGAGTGAGATCACGGGGAGGTTAAAAGGCCTGAAAGTGAGATCACGGGGGAATTAAAGGGACTGAGATTGAGATCACGGGGAGGTTAAATGGACAGTGAGTGAGATCTCGGGGGGTTTAAAGGGACTGAGAGTTAGATCACGGGGAGGTTAAAGGGACAGAGAGTGAAATCACGGTGAGGTTAAAGGGACAGAGAGTGAGATAACGGGGAGATTAAGGGGACAGTGAGTGAGATCACGGGGAGGTTAAAGGGACAGAGAGTGAGATCACGGGGAGGTTAAAGGGACAGTGAGTGAGATCACGGGGAGGATAAAGGGACAGAGAGTGAGATCACGGGGATGTTATAGAGACAGAGGGTGAGAACACTGGGAGGTTAAAGGGACTGTGAGTGAGCTCACGGGGAGGTTAAAGGGACAGAGATTGAGATCACGGGGACATTAAAGGGACAAAGATTGAGATCACGGGGAGGTTAAAGGGACAGAGAGTGATTTATGGGTAGGTAAAAGGGCCAGAGATTGAGAACACGGCGAGGTTAAAGGGACAGAGAGTGAGATCATGGAGATTTTAATGGGACAGAGAGTGAGATCACGGGGAGGTTAAAGGGACAATGTGTGAGATCATGTGGATTTTAATGGGACTGAGATTGAGATCACGGGGAGGTTAAAGGGACAGAGATTGAGATCACGGGGATGTTAAAGGGACAGAGAGTGAGATCACTTGGAAGGTAAAGAGACAGAGAATGAGTTAAGGGGAGGTTAAAGGGCCAGATATTGAGAACACGGCGAGGTTAAAGGAACAGAGAATGAGATCACGGAGATGTTAAAGTGACAGAGAGTGAGCTCACGGGGAGGTTAAAGGGACTGAGATTGAGATCACGGGGATGTTAAAGGGACAGAGAGAGAGATCACGGGCAGTTTAAAAGGACAGAGACTGAGATCACGGGGAGGTTAAAGGGACAGGGAGAGAGATCACGGGGAGGTTAAACGCACTCAGAGTGAGATCACGGTGAGTAAAAGGGACAATGAGTGAGATCACGGGAGGGTAAAAGGAACAGAGAGTGAGATCACGGGAAGTTTAAAAGGACAGAGAGTGGGATCACGTGGAGGTTAAAGGGCCAGATAGTGGGATCACGGGGAGGTTAACGGGACAGAGAGTGATATCACTCAGTCGTTTAAGGGACAGAGAGTAAGATCACGGGGAGGTTAAAGGGACAGAGATTGAGATCACGGGGAGGTTAAAGGGCCAGAGATTGAGATCACGGGCACGTTAAAGGCACATAGAGTGAGATCGCGGCGATGTTAAAGGGACAGAGAGTGTGATCACGGGGAGGTTAAAGGGACTGAAAGTGAGATCACGGGGAGGTTAAATGGACAGAGAGTGAGATTACGGGGAGTTTAAAGGGACTGAGAGATAGATCACGGGGAGGTTAAAGTGACAGAGAGTGAAATCACGGTGAGGTTAAAGGGACAGAGAGTGAGATAACGGGGAGATTAATGGGACAGTGTGTGAGATCACGGTGAGGTTAAAGGGACAGCGAGTTAGATAACGGGGAGGTTTAATGGACAGAAAGTGAGATCACGGGGAGTTAATGGGACAGAGTGAGATCATGGGGAGGGTAAAGGGGCAGAGAGTGAGTTCACGGGGACGTTAAAGTGACAGAGAGTGAAATCACGGGGAGGTTAAAGGTACTGAGAGTGAGATCACGGGGAGGTTAAAAGGCCTGAAAGTGAGATCACGGGGGAATTAAAGGGACTGAGATTGAGATCACGGGGAGGTTAAATGGACAGTGAGTGAGATCTCGGGGGGTTTAAAGGGACTGAGAGTTAGATCACGGGGAGGTTAAAGGGACAGAGAGTGAAATCACGGTGAGGTTAAAGGGACAGAGAGTGAGATAACGGGGAGATTAAGGGGACAGTGAGTGAGATCACGGGGAGGTTAAAGGGACAGAGAGTGAGATCACGGGGAGGTTAAAGGGACAGTGAGTGAGATCACGGGGAGGATAAAGGGACAGAGAGTGAGATCACGGGGATGTTATAGAGACAGAGGGTGAGATCACTGGGAGGTTAAAGGGACTGTGAGTGAGCTCACGGGGAGGTTAAATGGACAGAGATTGAGATCACGGGGATATTAAAGGGACAAAGATTGAGATCACGGGGAGGTTAAAGGGACAGAGAGTGATTTATGGGTAGGTAAAAGGGCCAGAGATTGAGAACACGGCGAGGTTAAAGGGACAGAGAGTGAGATCATGGAGATTTTAACAGGACAGAGAGTGAGATCACGGGGAGGTTAAAGGGACAATGTGTGAGATCATGTGGATTTTAATGGGACTGAGATTGAGATCACGGGGAGGTTAACGGGACAGAGAGAAAGTTCACGGGGAGTTTAAAAGGACGAGACAGAGATCATGGGGAGGTTAAAGGGACAGAGAGAGAGATCATTGGGAGGTTAAACGCACACAGAGTGAGATCACGGGGAGTTAAAGGGACAGAGAGTGAGATCACGGGAGGGTAAAAGGAACAGAGAGTGAGATCACGGGAAGTTTAAAAGGACAGAGAGTGAGATCACGTGGAGGTTAAAGGGCCAGATAGTGGGATCACGGGGAGGTTAACGGGACAGAGAGTGAAATCACTCAGTCGTTTAAGGGACAGAGAGTAAGATCACGGGGAGGTTAAAGGGACAGAGATTGCGATCACGGGGAGGTTAAAGGGCCAGAGATTGAGATCACGGGCACGTTAAAGGCACATAGAGTGAGATCGCGGGGAGGTTAAAGGGACAGAGAGTGTGATCACGGGGAGGTTAAAGGGAGTGAAAGTGAGATCACGGGGGAATTAAAGGGACTGAGATTGAGATCACGGGGAGGTTAAATGGACAGTGAGTGAGATCTCGGGGGGTTTAAAGGGACTGAGAGTTAGATCACGGGGAAGTTAAAGGGACAGAGAGTGAAATCACGGTGAGGTTAGAGGGACAGAGAGTGAGATAACGGGGAGATTAAGGGGACAGTGAGTGAGAACACGGGGAGGTTAAAGGGACAGATAGTGAGATCAAGGGGAGGTTAAAGGGACAGAGATTGAGATCACGGGGAGTTCAAAGGGACAGAGAGTGAGATCACGGGGAGGTTAAAGGTACAGAGAGAAAGATCACGGGGAGGTTAAAGGGACAGTGAATGAGATCACTTGGAGGTTAAAGGGACAGAGAGTGAGTTAAGGGGAGGTTAAAGGGCTAGAGATTGAGAACAAGGCGAGGTTAATGGGACAGAGAGTGAGATCACGGAGATGTTAAAGGGACAGAGAGTGAGATCACGGGGATGTTAAAGGGACAGTGAGTGAGATCACGGGGATGTTAAAGGGACTGAGATTGAGATCACGGGGAGGTTAAAGGGACAGAGAGAGAGATCACGGGGAGATTAAAAGGACAAAGACTGAGATCATGGGGAGGTTCAAGGGACAGGGAGAGAGATCACGGGGAGGTTAAACGCACGCAGAGTGAGATCACAGGGAGTTAAAGGGACAGAGAGTGAGATCACGGGAGGGTAAAAGGAAAAGAGATTGAGATCACGAGGTGGTTAAAAGGATGGAGAGTGAGATCAGCGGGAGGTTAAAGGGACAGAGAATGAGATCACTAGGAAGTTAATGGGACAGAGAGTGAGATCACAGGGATGTTAAAGGGACAGAAGGTGACATCAGGGGGAGTTTAACGGGACAGAGAGTGAGAACAGGGACAGTGAAAGGGACAGAGATTGAGATCAGGGACTGTTAAAGGGACAGAGAATGAGATCACGTGGAGGTTAAAGGGACAGAGATTCAGATCGGGCACAGTTAAAGGAACAGAGAGTAAGATCATGGGGAGGTTTAGGGGACAGAGGGTGAGATCACGGGGAGGTTAATGGGGCAGAGAGTGTGATCTGGGGGAGGTTATAGGGAAAGTGAGTGACTTCTCGGGGAGTTTAAACGGACAGAGAGTGAGATCACGGGGAGGTTAAAGTGACAGAGTGTGAGATCACGGGGAGGTTAAAGGGACAGAGGGTGATAGCACTGGCTGGTTAAAGGGAAAGGGAGTGAGATCACGGGGAGGTTAAAGGGACAGAGATTGAGATCACGGGAAGGCTAAAGGGCAGGGATTGAGATACCGGGTACGTTAAAGGGAAAGAGCGTGAGATCACGGGGAGGTTAAAGGGCCAGATAGTGAGATCACGGGGAGGTTAAAGGGACAGAGAGTGAAATCACGGGAAGGTTAAAGGGACAGAGAGTGAGATCACGGGTGGGTTAAAGGGACAGAGAGTGAGATCACGGTGAGGTTAAAGGGACAGAGAGTGAGATCACGGGGAGGTTTAAGGGACAGAGATTGAGTTCGGGGACAGTCAAAAGGTCAGAAAGTGTGAACAGGTACTGTTAATGGGACAGAGATTGAGATCACGGGGAGGTTAAAGGGACAGAGATTGAGATCACGGGGAGGTTATAGGGCCAGAGATTGAGTACATGGAGAGGTTAAAGAGACAGAGAGTGAGGTCACGGGGCGGTTAAAGGGCCAGAGAGTTACATGACGGGTAGGTTAAAGGGACAGAGATGAGATCACGGGGAGTTGAAAGGGACAGTGAGTGAGATCACGGTAAGTTAAAAGGTTTAGGGAGTGAGATCACGGGGATGTTAAAGGGACAGAGAGTGTGATCCCGGGGAGGTTAAAGGGACAGAGAGTGAGTACACGGGGACGTTAAAGTGACAGAGAGTGAGAACGCGGAGATGTTCAATGGACAGAGAGGGAGATCATGGGGAGGTTAAGGGGACAGAGGGTGAGATCACGGGGAGGTTAAATGAACAGAGAGTGTGATCTGGGGGAGGTTATAGGGAAAGTGTGTGAGTTCACGGGGAGGTTAAAGGGACAGAGAGTTAGATGACGGGAAGGTTAAAAGGACAGAGACTGAGATTACGGGGAGGTTAAAGGGACAGAGAGAGAGATGACGGGGAGTTTAAAAGGACAGAGAGTGAGATCACGGGGATGTTAAAGGGACAGAGAGTGAGATCACGGGTGGGTTAAAGGGACAGAGAGTGAGATCACGGGGAGGCTAAAGGGCCAGAGAGTTAGATGTCTGGGAGGTTAAAAGGACAGAGAATGAGATCACGGGGAGGATATCGGGACAGAGAGAGAGATCACGGGGAGTTTAAAAGGACAGAGACTGAAATCACAGGGAGGTTAAAGGGACAGAGAGGGAGATCACGGGGAGGTTAAACGTACAAAGAGTGAGATCACGGGGAGGTTAAAGGGACAGACAGTGAGATCACAGGGAGGTAAAAGGGAGAGAGAATGACATCATGGGGAGGTAAAAGGGACAGAGAGTGAGATCACGGGGAGGTCAAAGGGACAGAGAGTGAGATCACGGGGAGTTTAAAGGGGCAGAGAGTAAGTACACGGGGACGATTAAGTGACAGAGAGTGAGATCACGGGGACGTGAAAGGTACAGAGATTGAGATCACTGGGACGTTGAAGGGACAGAGATTGAGATCACGGGGAGGTTAAAGGGACAGAGTGTGACGACTGGGGCTTAAATAGACAGAGATTGATATCACGGGGAAGTTAAAGGGACAGAGAGTGAGATCGCGGGGAGTTTAAAGGGGCAGAGAGTGGGTTCACAGGGAGGTTAAAGTGACAGAGAGTGAGATCACGGAGATGTTAAAGGGATACTGAGTGAGATCACGGGGAGGTTAAAGGGACTGATAGTGAGTTCACGGGAGGTTAAAGGGACTGAGAGTGAGATCACGGGGAGGTTAAAGGGACAGCGAGTTAGATAACGGGGAGGTTAAATGGACAGAGATTGAGATCACGGGGAGTTATTGGTACAGAGAGTGAGATCATGGGGAGTTAAAGGGACAGAGAGTGAGAACGCGGAGATGTTCAATGGACAGAGAGGGAGATCACGGGGAGGTTAAGGGGACAGAGGGTGAGATCACGGGGAGGTTAAATGAACAGAGTGTGTGATCTGGGGGAGGTTATAGGGAAAGTGAGTGAGTTCACGGAGAGGTTAAAGGGACAGAGAGTTAGATGATGGGGAGGTTAAAAGGACAGAGACTGAGATCACGGGGAGGTTAAAGGGACAGAGAGAGAGATGAAGGGGAGTTTAAAAGGACAGAAAGTGAGATCACGGGGATGTTATAGGGACAGAGAGTGAGATCACGGGTGGGTTAAAGGGACAGAGAGTGAGATCTCGGGGAGGTTAAAGGTCCAGAAAGTTAGATGACGGGGAGGTTAAAAGGACAGAGAATGAGATCACGGGGAGGTTATAGGGACAGAGAGAGAGATCACGGGGAGTTTAAAAGGACAGAGACTGAGATTACAGGGAGGTTAAAGGGACAGATAGAGAGATCACGGGGAGGTTAAACGTACAAAGAGTGAGATCACGGAGAGGTTAAAGGGACAGAGAATGAGATCATGGGCTGGTAAAAGGGACTGAGAGTGAGATCACGGGGAGTTCAAAGGGACAGAGAGTGAGATCACGGGGAGGATAAAGGGACAGAGAGTGAGATCACGGGGAGGTTAAAGGGACAGAGAGTGAGATCACGGGGAGGTTAAAGGGACAGAGAGTGTGATCTGGGGGAGGTTATAGGGAAAGTGACTGACTTCTCGGGGAGGTTAAAGGGTCAGAGAGTGAGATCACGGGGAGGTAAAAGGGACAGAGAGTGAGATCACGGGGAGGTTAAAGGGACAGAGAATGAGAACACGGGGAGATTAAAGGGACAGAGATTAATATCATGGGGAATTTAAAGGTACAGAGAATGAGATTACCGGGAGGTTAAAGGGACAGAGAGTGAAATCACGGGGAGGTTAAAGGGACAGCGAGTTAGATAACGGGGAGGTTAAATGGACAGAGATTGAGATCACGGGGAGTTATTGGTACAGAGAGTGAGATCATGGGGAGTTAAAGGGACATGGAGTGAGATCCCGGGGAGGTTAAAGGGCCAGATAGTGAGATCGCGGGGAGGTTAAAGGGACAGAGAGTGAGATCACGGTGAGGTTAAAGGGAAAGAGAGTTAGATGACGGGGAGCTTAAAAGGACAGAGAGTGAGATCACGGGGTGGTTAAAGGGACAGAGACTGAGATCAGGGGGAGGTTAAAGGGACAGTGAGTTAGATGACGGGGAGGTTAAAGGGACAGAGAGTGAGATCATGGGGAGGTTAAAGGGACAGAGAATTAGATGACGGGGAGGTTAAAAGGACAGAGAGTGGGATCACGGGGATCTTATAGGGACAGAGAGTGAGATCACGGGTGGGTTAAAGGGACAGAGAGTGAGATCACGGTGAGGTTAAAGGGACAGAGAGTGAGATCACGGGGAGGTTTAAGGGACAGAGATTGAGTTCGGGGACAGTCAAAAGGTCAGAAAGTGTGAACAGGTACTGTTAATGGGACAGAGATTGAGATCACGGGGAGGTTAAAGGGACAGAGATTGAGATCACGGGGACGTTATAGGGCCAGAGATTGAGTACATGGAGAGGTTAAAGAGACAGAGAGTGAGGTCACGGGGCGGTTAAAGGGCCAGAGAGTTACATGACGGGTAGGTTAAAGGGACAGAGATGAGATCACGGGGAGTTGAAAGGGACAGTGAGTGAGATCACGGTAAGTTAAAAGGTATAGGGAGTGAGATCACGGGGATGTTAAAGGGACAGAGAGTGAGATTACGGGGAGGTCAAAGGGACAAAGATTGAGATCACGGGGATGTTAAAGGGACAGAGAATGTGATCCCGGGGAGGTTAAACGGGCAGAGAGTGAGTATACGGGGACGTTAAAGTGACAGAGAGTGAGAATGCGGAGATGTTCAATGGACAGAGAGGGAGATCACGGGGAGGTTAAGGGGACAGAGGGTGAGATCACGGGGAGGTTAAATGAACAGAGAGTGTGATCTGGGGGAGGTTATAGGGAAAGTGTGTGAGTTCACGGGGAGGTTAAAGGGACAGAGAGTTAGATGACGGGAAGGTTAAAAGGACAGAGACTGAGATCACGGGGAGGTTAAAGGGACAGAGAGAGAGGTGACGGGGAGTTTAAAAGGACAGAGAGTGAGATCACGGGGTTGTTAAAGGGACAGAGAATGAGATCACGGGGAGGCTAAAGGGCCAGAAAGTTAGATGTCTGGGAGGTTAAAAGGACAGAGAATGAGATCACGGGGAGGTTATCGGGACAGAGAGAGAGATCACGGGGAGTTTAAAAGGACAGAGACTAAAATCACAGGGAGGTTAAAGGGACAGAGAGGGAGATCACGGGGAGGTTAAACGTACAAAGAGTGAGATCACGGGGAGGTTAAAGGGACAGAGAATGACATCATGGGGAGGTAAAAGGGACAGAGAGTGAGATCACGGGGAGTTTAAAGGGGCAGAGAGTAAGTACACGGGGACGATTAAGTGACAGAGAGTGAGATCACGGGGAGTTTAAAGGAGCAGAGAGTAAGTACACGGTGACGATTAAGTGACAGAGAGTGAGATCACGGGGACGTGAAAGGGACAGAGATTGAGATCACTGGGACGTTGAAGGGACAGAGATTGAGATCACGGGGAGGTTAAAGGGACAGAGTGTGATGACTGGGACGTTAAATAGACAGAGATTGATATCACGGTGAAGTTAAAGGGACAGAGAGTGAGCTCAAGGGGAGGTTAAAGGGACAGAGAGTTTGATCACGGAGAGGTTAAAGGGACAGAGACTGAGATCACGGGGAGGTTAAAGGGTAGAGAGTGAGATCACAGGGAGGTTAAGGGGACAGAGATTGAGATCACGGGGACGTTATAGGGCCAGAGATTGAGTACATGGAGAGGTTAAAGAGACAGAGAGTGAGGTCACGGGGCGGTTAAAGGGCCAGAGAGTTACATGACGGGTAGGTTAAAGGGACAGAGATGAGATCACGGGGAGTTGAAAGGGACAGTGAGTGAGATCACGGTAAGTTAAAAGGTATAGGGAGTGAGATCACGGGGATGTTAAAGGGACAGAGAGTGAGATTACGGGGAGGTCAAAGGGACAAAGATTGAGATCACGGGGATGTTAAAGGGACAGAGAATGTGATCCCGGGGAGGTTAAACGGGCAGAGAGTGAGTATACGGGGACGTTAAAGTGACAGAGAGTGAGAATGCGGAGATGTTCAATGGACAGAGAGGGAGATCACGGGGAGGTTAAGGGGACAGAGGGTGAGATCACGGGGAGGTTAAATGAACAGAGAGTGTGATCTGGGGGAGGTTATAGGGAAAGTGTGTGAGTTCACGGGGAGGTTAAAGGGACAGAGAGTTAGATGACGGGAAGGTTAAAAGGACAGAGACTGAGATCACGGGGAGGTTAAAGGGACAGAGAGAGAGGTGACGGGGAGTTTAAAAGGACAGAGAGTGAGATCACGGGGTTGTTAAAGGGACAGAGAATGAGATCACGGGGAGGCTAAAGGGCCAGAAAGTTAGATGTCTGGGAGGTTAAAAGGACAGAGAATGAGATCACGGGGAGGTTATCGGGACAGAGAGAGAGATCACGGGGAGTTTAAAAGGACAGAGACTAAAATCACAGGGAGGTTAAAGGGACAGAGAGGGAGATCACGGGGAGGTTAAACGTACAAAGAGTGAGATCACGGGGAGGTTAAAGGGACAGAGAATGACATCATGGGGAGGTAAAAGGGACAGAGAGTGAGATCACGGGGAGTTTAAAGGGGCAGAGAGTAAGTACACGGGGACGATTAAGTGACAGAGAGTGAGATCACGGGGAGTTTAAAGGAGCAGAGAGTAAGTACACGGTGACGATTAAGTGACAGAGAGTGAGATCACGGGGACGTGAAAGGGACAGAGATTGAGATCACTGGGACGTTGAAGGGACAGAGATTGAGATCACGGGGAGGTTAAAGGGACAGAGTGTGATGACTGGGACGTTAAATAGACAGAGATTGATATCACGGTGAAGTTAAAGGGACAGAGAGTGAGCTCAAGGGGAGGTTAAAGGGACAGAGAGTTTGATCACGGAGAGGTTAAAGGGACAGAGACTGAGATCACGGGGAGGTTAAAGGGTAGAGAGTGAGATCACAGGGAGGTTAAGGGGACAGAGATTGAGATCACGGGGACGTTATAGGGCCAGAGATTGAGTACATGGAGAGGTTAAAGAGACAGAGAGTGAGGTCACGGGGCGGTTAAAGGGCCAGAGAGTTACATGACGGGTAGGTTAAAGGGACAGAGATGAGATCACGGGGAGTTGAAAGGGACAGTGAGTGAGATCACGGTAAGTTAAAAGGTATAGGGAGTGAGATCACGGGGATGTTAAAGGGACAGAGAGTGAGATTACGGGGAGGTCAAAGGGACAAAGATTGAGATCACGGGGATGTTAAAGGGACAGAGAATGTGATCCCGGGGAGGTTAAACGGGCAGAGAGTGAGTACACGGGGAGGTTAAAGTGACAGAGAGTGAGAACGCGGAGATGTTCAATGGACAGAGAGGGAGATCACGGGGAGGTTAAGGGGACAGAGGGTGAGATCACGGGGAGGTTAAATGAACAGAGAGTGTGATCTGGGGGAGGTTATAGGGAAAGTGTGTGAGTTCACGGGGAGGTTAAAGGGACAGAGAGTTAGATGACGGGAAGGTTAAAAGGACAGAGACTGAGATTACGGGGAGGTTAAAGGGACAGAGAGAGAGATGACGGGGAGTTTAAAAGGACAGAGAGTGAGTTCACGGGGAGGTTAAAGGGACAGAGAGTTAGATGACGGGAAGGTTAAAAGGACAGAGACTGAGATTACGGGGAGGTTAAAGGGACAGAGAGAGAGATGACGGGGAGTTTAAAAGGACAGAGAGTGAGATCACGGGGATGTTAAAGGGACAGAGAGTGAGATCACGGGTGGGTTAAAGGGACAGAGAGTGAGATCACGGGGAGGTTAAAGGGACAGACAGTGAGATCACGGGGAGGTAAAAGGGACAGAGAATGACATCATGAGGAGGTAAAAGGGACAGAGAGTGAGATCACGGGGAGGTCAAAGGGACAGAGAGTGAGATCACGGGGAGTTTAAAGGGGCAGAGAGTAAGTACACGGGGACGATTAAGTGACAGAGAGTGAGATCACGGGGACGTGAAAGGGACAGAGATTGAGATCACTGAGACGTTGAAGGGACAGAGATTGAGATCACGGGGAGGTTAAAGGGACAGAGTGTGATGACTGGGACGTTAAATAGACAGAGATTGATATCACGGGGAAGTTAAAGGGACAGAGAGTTTGATCACGGAGAGGTTAAAGGGACAGAGACTGAGATCACGGGGAGGTTAAAGGGAAGAGAGTGAGATCACAGGGAGGTTAAGGGGACAGAGAGAGAGATCACGGGGAGTTTAATGGGATAGAGAGTGAGATCACGAGGAGGTAAAAGGGACAGAGAGTGAGATCACAGGGAGGCTAAAGGGACTGAGAATGAGAACACGGGCAGATTAAAGGGACAGAGATTGATATCATGGGGAATTTAAAGGTACAGAGAGTGAGATTACCGGGAGGTTAAAGGGACAGAGAGTGAAATCACGTGGAGGTTAAAGGGATAGAGAGAGAGATCCCGGGGAGGTTAAAGGGACAGAGAGTGAGATCACGGGGAGGTAAAGGGGACAGAAAGAGAGATCAAGGGGAGGTTAAAGGGACTGAGAGTGAAATCAAGGTAGGTTAAAGGGACAGAGAGTGATATCACGGGGAGTTTAAAGGGACAGAGAGTGAGGACACGGGAAGGTTAACGGGATAGAGAGTGAGATCACGGGGAGGTTAAATGGACAGAGAGTGAGATCACGGGGAGGTTAATAGGAATGAGAGTGAGATCACGGGGAAGTTAAAGGGACAGAGAGTGAGATCACGGGGAGTTTTAAGGGACAGAGAGTGAGATCACGGGAAGGTTAACAGGATAGAGAGTGAGATCACGGGGAGGTTAAAGGGACAGAGAGTGAGATCACCGTGAGGTTAGTTGGACAGAGAGTGAGATCACGGGGTGGCTAATAGGAATGAGAGTGAGATCACGGGAAGGTTAAAGTGACAGAGAATGAAATCACGGGCAGATTAAAGGGACAGAGAGTGAGATCACAGGGAGTTTAAAGGGACAGAGAGTAAGATCACGGGGAGGTTGATGGGACAGAGATTGAGATCACGGGAAGGCTAAAGGGCCAGAGATTGAGATCACGGGGAAGTTAAAGGGACAGAGCTTGAGATCACGGGAAGGCTGAAGGGCCAGAGATTGAGATCACGGGAGGTTAAAGGGACAGAGAGTGAAATCACGGGGAGGTTAAAGTGACAGAGAGTGAGATCGCGGGGAGTTTAAAGGGGCAGAGAGTGGGTTCACAGGGAGGTTAAAGTGACAGAGAGTGAGATCACGGAGATGTTAAAGGGATACTGAGTGAGATCACGGGGAGGTTAAAGGGACTGATAGTGAGTTCACGGGAGGTTAAAGGGACTGAGAGTGAGATCACGGGGAGGTTAAAGGGACAGCGAGTTAGATAACGGGGAGGTTAAATGGACAGAGATTGAGATCACGGGGAGTTATTGGTACAGAGAGTGAGATCATGGGGAGTTAAAGGGACAGAGAGTGTGATCATGGAGAGGTTAAATGGGCAGAGAGTGAGTACACGGGGACGTTAAAGTGACAGAGAGTGAGAACGCAGAGATGTTCAATGGACAGAGAGGGAGATCACGGGGAGGTTAAGGGGACAGAGGGTGAGATCACGGGGAGGTTAAATGAACAGAGTGTGTGATCTGGGGGAGGTTATAGGGAAAGTGAGTGAGTTCACGGGGAGGTTAAAGGGACGGAGAGTTAGATGATGGGGAGGTAAAAAGGACAGAGACTGAGATCACGGGGAGGTTAAAGGGACAGAGAGAAGATGAAGGGGAGTTTAAAAGGACAGAAAGTGAGATCACGGGGATGTTATAGGGACAGAGAGTGAGATCACGGGTTGGTTAAAGGGACAGAGAGTGAGATCACGGGGAGGTTAAAGGGCCAGAAAGTTAGATGACGGGGAGGTTAAAAGGACAGAGAATGAGATCACGGGGAGGTTATAGGGACAGAGAGAGAGATCACGGGGAGTTTAAAAGGACAGAGACTGAGATTACAGGGAGGTTAAAGGGACAGAGAGAGAGATCACGGGGAGGTTAAACGTAAGAAGAGTGAGATCACGGAGAGGTTAAAGGGACAGAGAATGAGATCATGGGCTGGTAAAAGGGACAGAGAGTGAGATCACGGGGAGTTCAAAGGGACAGAGAGTGAGATCACGGGGAGTTTAAAGGGGCAGAGAGTAAGTACACAGGGACATTAAAGTGATAGAGAGTGAGAACGCGGAGATGTTAAAGGGACAGAGAGTGAGATCACGGGGAGTATAAGCGGACAGAGGATGAGATCACGGGGAGGTTAAATGAACAGAGAGTGTGATCTGGGGAGGTTATAGGGAAAGTGAGTGAGTTCTCGGGGAGGTTAAAGGGACAGAGAGTGAGATCAGTGGGAGGTTAAAGGGGCAGAGTGTGATATCACGGGTAAGATAAAGGGACAGAGAGTGAAATCACGGGGAGGTTAAAGGGACAGAGAGTGAGATCACGGGGAGGCTAAAGGGAAAGAGAGTGAGATCACTGGGAAGTTAAAGGGACAGCATTTAGATCAAGGGGAGGTTAAAGGGACAGAGAGAGATTACGGGTTTGTTAAAGCGACAGAGAGTGAGATCATTGAGAGGTTAAAGGGGCAGAGAGGGATATCACGGGTAGGTTAAAGGGGCAGAGAGTGAGATCACGTGGACGTTAAATGGACAGAGAGTAATATCAGGGGAAGTTAAAGGGACAGAGAGTGAGATCACGGTGAGGTTAATGGGACAGAGAGTGAGATCACGTGGAGGTGAAAGGGACAGAAAGTGAGGTCACAGTGAGGTTAAAGGGACAGAGAGTGAGATCACTGGGACGTTGAAGGGACAGAGATTGAGATCACGTGGAGGTTAAAGGGACAGAGTGAGATCACTGGGAGGTTACTGGGACAGAGAGAGAGATCACGGGGAGTTTAAAGGGATAGACAGATATCACGGGGACGTTGAAGGGACAGAGAGTGAGAACACGGGGAGTTTAAAGGGAAAGACAGAGATCACGGGTAGTTTAAAGGGACAGAGAGTGAGATCACGAGGAGGTAAAAGGGACAGAGAGTGAGATCACGGGGAGGTTAAAGGGACAGAGAATGAGATCATGGGCAGATTAAAGGGACAGAGATTGATATCTTGGGGAATTTAAATGTACAGAGAGTGAGATTACCTGAAGGTTAAAGGGACAGAGAGTGAAATCACGGGGAGGTTAAAGGGATAGAGAGTGAGATCCCGGGGAGGTTAAAGGGACAGAGAGTGAGATCACGGGGAGGTAAAGGGGAGAGAAAGAGAGATCACGGGGAGGTTAAAGGGACTGAGAGTGAGATCCCGGGTAGGTTAAAGGGACAGAGAGTGATATCACGGTGACTTTAAAGGGACAGAGAGTGAGGACACGGGAAGGTTAACGGGATAGAGAGTGAGATCACGGGGAGGTTAAACGGACAGAGAGTGAGATCATCGTGAGGTTAATTGGACAGAGAGTGAGATCACGGGGAGGTTAATAGGAATGAGAGTGAGATCACGGGGAGGTTAAAGGGACAGAGAGTGAGATCACGGGGAGTTTAAAGGGACAGAGAGTGAGATCACGGGAAGGTTAACGGGATAGAGAGTGAGATCACGGGGAGGTTAATAGGAATGAGAGTGAGATCACGGGAAGGTTAAAGGGACAGAGAGTGAGATCACGGGGAGGTTAAAGGGACAGGGATTGAGATCACGTGGACGTTAAAGGGACAGAGATTGAGATCTCGTGGAGGTTAAAGGGACTGAGAGTGAGATCTTGGGAAGGTTAATGGGACAGAGAGTGAGATCACAGGGAGGTTAAAGGGACAGAGAGTGAGATCACGGGGAGGTTAACGGGAAAGAGAGTGAGATCACGGGGAGGTTAAAGGTACAGAGTGAGATCACTGGGACGTTAAAGGGACAGAGATTGAGATCACGGAGTGGTTAAAGGGACAGAGTGTTAGATGACGGGGAGGTTAAATGGACGAAGATTGAGATCACGGGGATGTTAAAGGGACAGAGAGTGAGATCACGGGGAGGTTAAAGGGTCAGAGAGTGAGATCACGGGGAGGTTAATGGGACAGAGAGTGATATCACGGGGAGGTTTTAGGGATAGAGAGTGAGATCACGGGAAAGTTAAGGGGACAGAGAGCGAGATCACGGGGAGGCTAAATGGAAAGAGAGTGAGATCACTGGGAAGTTAAAGGGACAGAGATTTTGATCACGGGGAGGTTAACGGGACAGAGAGTGAGATCACTGGCAGGTTAAAGGGACAGAGAGAGATTACGGTGGGGTTAAAGCGACAGAGAGTGAGATTACGGGAAGGTAAACGGGACAGAGAGTGAGTTCACGGGGAGGTTAAAGGGACAGGGAGTGAGATCACGGGGAGGTTAATGGGACAGAGAGTGAGATCACGGGGAGGTTAAAGTTACAGAGAGCGAGACCACGAGGAGGTTAATGGGATAGAGAGTGAGATCACGGTGAGGTTAATGGGACAGAGAGTGAGATCACTGGCAGGTTAAAGGGACAGAGAGAGATTACGGTGAGGTAAAAGCGACAAGAGTGAGATTACGGGAAGGTTAACGGGACAGAGAGTGAGATCACTGGCAGGTTAAATGGACAGAGTGAGATCACTGGGACGTTAAAGGGTCAGAGATTGAGATCACGGGGAGGTTTAAGGAACAGAGTGAGATCACTGGGACGTTAAAGGGACAGACATTGATATCTCGGGGAGCTTAAAGGGACAGAGAGTGAGATCACGGGGAGGTTTAAGGGACAGAGAGTGCGATCAGGGGGAGGTTAAAGGGACAGAGAGTGAGATCACTGGGAGGTGAAGGGGACAGAGAGTGAGATCACGGGGAGTTTAAAGGGAAAGACAGAGATCACGGGGAGGTTAAAGGGACAGAGAGTGAGATCACGAGGAGGTAAAAGGGACAGAAAGAGTTAACGGGGAGATGAACGCGACAGAGTGAGATCACGGGGAGGTTAAAGGGACAGAGAGTGAGATCACGAGGAGGTTAAAGGGACAGAGAGTGAGATCACGGGGTGGTTAAAGGGACAGAGAATGAGATCACGGGGAGGATAAAGGGAAAGAGAATGAGATCACGGCCATATTAAAGGGACAGGGATTGAGATCATGGGGAGTTTAAAGGGACAGAGAGCGAGAATACCGGGAGGTTAAAGGTACAGAGAGTGAAATCACGGGGAGGTTAAAGGGATTGAGAGTGAGATCCCGGGGAGGTTAAAGGGACAGCGAGTTAGATAACGGGGAGGTTAAATGGACAGAGATTGAGATCACGGGGAGTTATTGGTACAGAGAGTGAGATCATGGGGAGTTAAAGGGACAGAGAGTGTGATCGTGGGGAGGTTAAATGGGCAGAGAGTGAGTACACGGGGACGTTAAAGTGACAGAGAGTGAGAACGCGGAGATGTTCAATGGACAGAGAGGGAGATCACGGGGAGGTTAAGGGGACAGAGGGTGAGATCACGGGGAGGTTAAATGAACAGAGAGTGTGATCTGGGGGAGGTTATAGGGAAAGTGAGTGAGTTCACGGGGACGTTAAAGGGACAGAGAGTTCGATGACGGGGAGGTTAAAAGGACAGAGAGTGAGATCACGGGGAGGTTATAGGGACAGAGAGAGAGATCACGGGGAGTTTAAAAGGACAGAGACTGAGATTACAGGGAGGTTAAAGGAACAGAGAGAGAGATCAAGGGGAGGTTAAACGTACAAAGAGTGAGATCACGGAGAGGTTAATGGGACAGAGAATGAGATCATGGGCTGGTAAAAGGGACAGAGAGTGAGATCACGGGGAGTTTAAATGGGCAGAGAGTAAGTACACAGGGACGTTAAAGTGATAGAGAGTGAGAACGCGGAGATGTTAAAGGGAGAGAGAGTGAGATCACGGGGAGTATAAGCGGACAGAGGATGAGATCACGGGGAGGTTAAATGAACAGAGAGTGTGATCTGGGGGAGGTTATAGGGAAAGTGAGTGAGTTCTCGGGGAGGTTAAAGGGACAGTGAGTGAGATCAGTGTGTCACGGTAATGGCCATTACTGGCCCTGACCTTATTAGAAAGACTGATTTTGCTCTAAACCACTTATGGTTTTAAACTAAAGCACTGCACGATATTTCCTAAAAATAGGATACAGTCAAACCATAGTGGTAGACTGACATCCTATACGCATTTCTGACGTGCATTAATGACCTACTTGGGCCTAATAAAAGGGCACTAGTTTGTACATTGGGCACGACCTTCAGATCGACTCCTTGAGAGACGACCTCGCTAGCAAGCTTAGCACTAGCACTTAGCACTTCGAGACTGAGGACTGAGAGACCTCTCCTAGACTCTCCATGCAGTAATTGTTATACAATTTCTGCCCTACTGATCCTGACTTAAGCTTCAGCTTCTAAACTCCAGATCAAGTTTTACTTGCTGGTAAGCGTGCTTTATTAAGCTAAATACTTAAATCTATTATTTAAAGTACTAAGTATATTCGCATCAATACCGAATGTATAAAGTATAAGAATCACTTGTGTATGTTTAGATAATTGGATGTAACTCTGAGAAAACAAATAAACCTCAAAGATCCTCTTTGAAATTCATATACTGTGACCCATGTCTGAGATAGTTATTTACTTCCCTCCTAGATAATAGAAATAAGTTAAATTGTAGACTTTGCACTTATATACTTATCTCGACCTTTAAGAGCCGTAGCAGGTTTCTAATACGGGTAGACCCACGACCTTAGCCGGATAGAAAGAGTGCGTTGCTGAAAGAAGCCCCCTTTATTTACCTGAGAAAATAGACTAATTCCTCTACTCCCTTTAGTGACTATCAAGAAAGCCCTCGAGCTTGAACTTAGCCTGAGAACACCTCTTGTAGCTAAAGGAATGAGCAGGGTCCCTCTCACATAATTTGGGAATAGCAGTAAACCGTCGCAAGTGGGAGGTTAAAGGGGCAGAGAGTGATATCACGGGAAGGTAAAAGGGACAGAGAGTGACATCACGGGAAGGTAAGAGGGACAGAGAGTGAGATTACGGGGAGGTTAAAGGGACAGAGAGTGAGATCAGTGGGAGGTTAAAGGGACAGAGAGTGATATCACGGGTAGGTTAAAGGGACAGAGAGTGAGATCATGGGGAGGTTAAAGGGACAGAGAGATATTACGGGGAGTTTAAAGCGACAGAGAGAGATCACGGCGAGGTTAAAGGGACAGAGATTTAGATCAAGGGGAGGTTAACGGGACAGAGAGAGGGTTCACGGGGAGGTTCAAGGGATAGAGAGAGATTACGGGGAAGTTAAAGCGACAGAGAGTGAGATCACGGGGAGATTAGTGTGACAGAGAGTGAGATCACGTGGACGTTAAAGGGACAGAGAGTGAGGTCACGGGGAAGTTAAAGGGACAGAGAGTGAGATCAAGGGGATGTTAAAGGGACAGAGAGTCAGATCACGGGGAGGTTAATGGCACGGAGAGTAAGATCACAGGGAGGTGAAAAGAACAGAGAATGAGATCACAGGGAGGTTAAAGGGACAGAGAGTGAGATCACGGGCAGGTTAAATGGTCAGAGATTTAGATCACGGGAAGATTAAATGATTAGAGTGAGATCACTGGGACGTTAAAAGGAAAGAGATTGAGATCACGGGGAGGATAAACGGACAGAGAGTGAGATCACGGGGAGGTGAAAGGGACAGAGAGTGAGATCAAGGGGAGGTTAAAGGGACAGAGAGTGAGATCAGGGACATTTCAAATTTCCCGGGACAATGAGTGAGATTACGAGGAGGTTAAAGGGCCAGAGAGTGAGATCACGGGGAGGTTAAAGGGACAGAGAGTGATACCACGGTAAGGTTAAAGGGACAGAGAGTGAGATCATGGGGAGGCTAAAGAGACAGGGAGTGAGATCACGGGGAGGCTAAAAGGAAAGCGAGTGAGATCCCTGGGAAGTTAAAGGGACAGAGAGTGAGATCACAGGGAGGTTAAAGGGACAGAGAGTGATATCACGGTGACGTTAAAGGGACCGAAAGTGAGGTCACGGGGATGGTAAAGGGACAGTGAGAGATTATGGGGAGGTTAAAGTGACAGAGAGATATCAGGGGAGGTTAAAGGGAAGAAGACTGAGATCACGGGGAGGTTAACGGGACAGAGAGTGAGATCACGGGGAGTTTAAAGGGACAGAGAGAGATTACGGGGAGGTTAAAGTGACAGTGAGTGAGATCACGGGGTGGTTAATGGGACAGAGAGTGAGATCACGTGGACGTTAAATGGACTGAGAGTAAGATCACGGGGAAGTTAAAGGGACAGAGAGTGAGATCACGGGGAGGTGAAAGGGACATAGAATGAGATCATGGGGAGTTTAAATGAACAGAGATTGAGATCACGGGGAGCTTAATGGGACAGAGAGTTAAAAACGGGTAGGTTAAAGGGACATAGAGTGTGATCGCGGGGTGGTTAAAGGGACTGAGAGTGAGATCACGGGGAGGTAAATGGGACAGATAGTGAGATTACGGGGAGGTTAAAGGGACAGAGAGTGAGATCACGGAGAGGATAATGGGACAGAAAGTGATATCACGGTAAGGTTAAAGCGACAGAGAGTGAGAATACTTGGAGTTTAAAGGGAAAGACAGAGATCACTGGGAGATTAAAGCGACAGAGAGAGTTCACGGGGAGGTTAAAGGGACAGAGACTGAGTTCATGGGAAGGTTAAAGTGACAGTGTGCTAAATCAGGGAGGTTAAAGTGACAGAGATTGAGATCACTGGGAAATTAAGGGAACAGAGATTTAGATCACGGGGAGGTTAACGTGACAGAGACTGAGATCACGAGGAGGTTAATGGGACAGAGAGTGAGATCACGTGGACATTAAAGGGACAGAGAGTGAGATCATGGGGAAGCTAAGTGGACAGAGAGTGAGATCACGGGAAGATTAAATGGACAGTGTGTGATCACTGGGACGTTAAAGGGACATAGATTGAGATCACGCGGAGGTAAAAGGTACAGAGTGAGATTACTGGGGCGTTAACGGTACAGAGATTGAGATCACGGGGAGGTTAAAGGGACAGAGAGTGAGATCACGGGGATGTTAAAGGGACAGAGAATTAGATCATGGGGAGGTTTATGGGATAGAGAGTGATATCACGGGCAAGTTAAGGGGACAGAGAGTGAGATCAGGGGGAGGTTAATGGGACAGAAAGTGAGATCACGGGGAGGTTAAAGGGACAGAGAGTGAGATCACGGGGAGGTTAAAGGGACAGAGAGTGAGATCACGGGGAGGTTAAAGGGACAGAGAGTGTGATCACGGGGAGGTTAAAAGGACAGAGAGTGAGATCACGGGAAGGTTAAAGGGACAGAGAGTGAGATCACGGGGAGGTTAAAGGGACAGAGAGTGAGATCACGGGGAGGTTAAAGGGACAGAGAGTGAGATCACGGGGAGGTTAAAGGGACAGAGAGTGAGATCACGGGGAGGTTAAAGGGACAGAGAGTGAGAACACGGGGAGTTTAAAGGTAAAGACAGCGATCACGGGGAGGTTAAAGGGACAGAGAGAGTTAACGGGGAGGTTAAAGTGACAGAGTGAGATCACGGGGAGGTAAAAAGGACAGAGAGTGAGATCACAGGGAGGTTAAAGGGACAGATAGTGAGATCACGAGGAGGTTAAAGGGACAGAGAGTGAGTTCACGGGGAGGTAAAAGGGACAGAGAATGAGATCACGGGAAGATTAAAGGGATAGAGTGAGATCACGGGTAGGAAAAAGGGACAGAGAGTGAGATCACAGGGAGGTTAAAGGGACAGAGAGTGAGATCACGGGGAGGTTAATGGGAAAGAGGGTGAGATCACGGGAATGTTAAATGGACAGAGATTGAGATCAGGAACAGTTATAGGGACAGAGAGTCAGATCAGAGACAGTTAAAGGGAATGAGAGGGAGATCAGGGGGACATTTAAAGGGACAAAGAGTGATATCAGGGACAGCTAAAGGTACAGATAGAGAGCAGGGACTATTAAAGGGACAGAGATTGAGATCAGGGGGACAGTTAAAGGAACAGAGAATGAGATCAGGGAAAGTTAAAGGGACAGAGTGAGATCACGGGAAGGTTAAATGGAAAGAGAGTGATATGATGGGCAGGTTAAATGTAGAGAGATTGAGATCACATGGAGGTTAAATGGACAGTGAGTGAGATCACGGGGAGGTTAAAGGGACAAAGGGTGAGATCACGGGGAGGTTAAATGGACAGTGAGTGAGATCACGGGGAGGTTAAAGGGACAAAGGGTGAGATCATGGGAAGATTAAAGGGACAGAGAGTGTGATCACGGGGAGGTTAAAGGGACAGAGAGTGAGATCACGGGGCGGTTAATGGGACAAAGGGTGAGATCACGGGGAGGTTAAATGGACAGTGAGTGAGATCACGGGGAGGTTAAAGGGACAGAATGAGATCACGGGGAGGTTAAAGGGACAGAGAGGGAGATCACGGGGTGGTTAATGGGACAGAGAGTGAGATCACGGGGAGGTTAATGGGACAGAGAGTGAGATCACGGGGAGTTTAAAGGGACAGAGAATGAGATCACGGGCAGGTTAAAGGGACAGAGATTGAGATCACGGGAAGATTAAAGGGACAGAGTGAGATCACGGGGAGGTTAAAGGGACAGAGAGTGAGATCACGGGGAGGTTAAAGGGACATTGAGTGCGATCACTGGGAGGTTAAAGGGACAGAGAGTAAGAGCACGGGGAGGTTAAAGGGACAGAGAGTGTGATCATTGTGAGGTTAAAGAGACAGAGAGTGAGATCACGGGAAGTTTAAAGGGACAGAGAGTGAGATTATGGGGATGGTAAAGTGACAGAGAGCTAGATCAGGGAGTGGTTAAAGGGACAGAGAGTGAGATCACGGGAAGGTTAAAGGGACAGAGAGTGAAATTGCCGGTAGTTTACCGGGGCAATGAGTGAGATTACGGGGAGGTTAAAGGGACAGAGAGTGAAATCACGGGGAGATTAAAGGGACATAGAGTGAAATCACGGGGAGGTTAAAGGGACAGAGAGTGAGATCACTGGGACGTTAAAGGGACAGAGATTGAGATCACGGGGAGGTTAAAGGGACAGTGTGAGATCACTGGGATGTTAAAGGGATAGAGATTGAGATCACGCGGAGGTTAAAGGGACAGAGAGTGACATCACGGGGAGGTTAAAGGGATAGAGAGTGAGATCACAGGTAGGTTAACGGGACAATGAGTGAGATTACGGGGAGGTTAAAGGGTAAGAGAGTGAGATCACATGGAGGGTAAAGGAACAGAGAGTGATACCTCGGTAAGTTTAAAGAGACAGAGAGTGAGAACACGGAGAGTTTAAAGGGAAAGACAGAGATCACTGGGAGATTAAAGGGACAGAGTGTGAGATCACGGGGTGGTTAAAGGGACAGTGAGAGATTATGAGGAGGTTAAAGCGACAGAGAGAGATCATGTGGAGGTTAAAGTGACAGAGACTGAGATCACAGGGAGGTTTAAGGGATAGAGATTGAGATCACGGGGAGGTTAAATGGACAGAGAGTGAGATCACTGGGAATTTAAAGGGACAGAGATTTAGATCACGGGGAGGTTTAAGGGACAGAGAGTGAGATCACGGTCAGGTTAATGGGACAGAGAGAGATTACGGGGAGGTTAATGCGACAGAGAGTGAGAACACGGGGCGGTTAATGGGACAGAGAGTGAGATCATGTGAACGTTAAAGGGACATAGAGTGAGATCATGGGTAGTTTAAAGGGAAAGACAGAGATCAAAGGGAGGTTAAAAGGACAGAGAGTGAGATCACGGGGAGGTGAAAGGGACAGAGGATGAGATCACGGGAAGATTAAAGGGACAGAGAGTGAGATGACGGGGAGGTAAAAGGGACAGAGAGAGAGATCACAGGGAGATGAAAGGGACAGAGAGTGAGATGACGGGGAGGTTAAAGGGACAGAGAGTCAGATCAGGGACAGTTAAAGAGACTGAGAGGGAGATCAGGGGGACAGTTAAAGGGACAAAGAGTGATATCAGGGACAGCTGAAGGGACAGATAGAGAGCAGGCACCATGAAATGGACAGTGAGTGAGATCACGGGGAGGTTAAAGGGACAGAATGAGATCACGGGGAGGTTAAAGGCACAGAGAGTGAGACCATGGGGAGGTTAAAGGGACAGAGAGTGAGATGAAGGGGAGGTTAATGGGAAAGAGAGTGAGACCACGGGGAGGTTAAAGGGACAGCGAATGAGATCACGGGCAGGTTAAATGGACAGAGATTGAGATCACGGGAAGATTAATGGGACAGAGAGTAAGATCACGGGGAGGTTAAAGGGAAAGAGAGTGAGATCAGGGGGTGATTAAAGGGACAGAGAGTGAGAACAAGGGGAGGTTAAAAGGACAGAGAGTGAGATCACGGGGAGGTTAAAGGGACAGAGAGTGAGATCACGGGGAGTTTAAAGCGACAGAGAGAGAGATCACGGGGAGGTTAATGGGACAGAGAGTGAGATCACGTGGACGTTAAAGGGACAGAGAGTGAGATCACGGGGAGGTTAAAGGGATAGAGAGTGAGATGAAGGGGAGGTTAATGGGAAAGAGAGTGAGACCACGGGGAGTTTAAATGAACAGAGATTGAGATCACGGGGAGTTAACGGGACAGAGAGTTAGATAACGGGTAGGTTAAAGGGACAGTGAGTGAGATCACGGGGAGGTTAAAGGGACAGAGAGTGAGATCACGGGGAAGTTAAAGGGACAGAGAGTGAGATCACGGGGAGGTGAAAGGGACAGAGAATGAGATCACGGGGAGTTTAAATGAACAGAGATTGAGATCACATGGATGTTAAAGGGACTGAGAGTGAGATCACGGGGAAGTTAAAGGGACAGAGAGTTAGATAACGGGTAGGTTAAAGGGACAAAGAGTAAAATCACGGGGTGATTAAAGGGACAGAGAGTGAGATCACGGGGATGTTAAAGGGACAGAGAATTAGTTCATGGGGAGGTTTAAGGGATAGAGAGTGATATCACGGGCAAGTTAAAGGGACATAGAGTGAGATCAGGGGGAGGTTAATGGGACAGAGAGTGAGATCACGTGGAGGTTAAAGGGACAGAGAATGATATCACGTGGTGGTTTAAGGGATAGAGAGTTAGATGACGCGGAGGTTAAAGGGACAGAGAGTGAGAACACGGGGAGTTTAAAGGTAAAGACAGCGATCACGGGGAGGTTAAAGGGACAGAGAGAGTTAACGGGGAGGTTAAAGTGACAGAGTGAGATCACGGGGAGGTAAAAAGGACAGAGAGTGAGATCACAGGGAGGTTAAAGGGACTGATAGTGAGATCACGAGGAGTTTAAAGGGACAGAGAATGATATCACGTGGTGGTTTAAGGGCTAGAGAGTTAGATCACGCGGAGGTTAAAGGGACAGAGAGTGAGATCAGGGGGAGGTTAATGGGACAGAGAGTGAGATCACAGGGAGGTTAAAGGGACAGAGAGTGAGATCACGGTGAGGTTAAAGGGACAGAGAGTGAGATCACGGTGAGGTTAAAGGGGCAGAGAGTTAGATCACGCGGAGGTTAAAGGGACAGAGAGTGAGATCAGGGGGAGGTTAATGGGACAGAGAGTGAGATCACAGGGAGGTTAAAGGGACAGAGAGTGAGAACACAGGGAGTTTAAAGGTTAAGACAGCGATCACGGGGAGGTTAAAGGGACAGAGAGAGTTAACGGGGACGTTAAAGTGACAGAGTGAGATCACGGGGAGGTAAAAAGGACAGAGAGTGAGATCACAGGGAGGTTAAAGGGACAGATAGTGAGATCACGAGGAGTTTAAAGGGACAGAGAGTGAGTTCACGGGGAGGTAAAAGGGACAGAGAATGAGATCACGGGAAGATTAAAGGGACAGAGTGAGATCACGGGGAGGTAAAAGGGACAGAGAGTAAGATCACAGGGAGGTTAAAGGGACAGAGAGTGAGATCACGGGGAGGTTAAAGGGACAGAGATTGACATCACCGGGAGGTTAAAGGGACAGAGAGTGAGATCACGGGGAGGTTAATGGGAAAGAGGGTGAGATCACGGGAATGTTAATTGGACAGAGATTGAGATCAGGAACAGTTATAGGGACACAGAGTCAGATCAGGGACAGTTAAAGGGACTGAGAGGGAGATCAGGGGGACATTTAAAGGGACAAATAATGATATCAGGTACAGCTAAAGGTACAGAGAGAGAGCAGGGACTATTAAAGGGACAGAGATTGAGATCGGGGGACAGTTAAAGGAAGCGAGAATGAGATCAGGGAAGGTTAAAGGGACAGAGTGAGATCACGGGATGGTTAAATGGAAAGAGAGTGATATGATGGGCAGGTTAAATGTAGAGAGATTGAGAACACATAGAGGTTAAAGGGACAAAGGGTGAGATCACGGGGAGTTTAAATGGACAGTGAGTGAGATCACGGGGAGGTTAAAGGGACAGAATGATATCACGGGGAGGTTAAAGGGATAGAGAGAGATCACGGGGTGGTTATTGGGTCAGAGAGTGAGATCACGGGGAGGTTAATGGGACAGAGAGTGAGATCACGGGGAGTTTAAAGGGACAGAGAATGAGATCACGGTCAGGTTAAAGGGATAGAGATTGAGATCACGGGAAGATTAAAGGGACAGAGTGAGATCACGGGGACGTGAAAGGGACAGAGAGTGAGATCACGGGGAGGTTAAAGGGACATTGAGTGCGATCACTGGGAGGTTAAAGGGACAGAGAGTGAGAGCACGGGGAGGTTAAAGGGACAGAGAGTGAGATCACGGGTAGTTTAAAGGGACAGAGATTGTGATCATGGGGAGGTTTAGGAGACAGAGAGTGAGATCACGGGAAGTTTAAAGGGACAGAGAGTGAGATTACGGGGATGGGAAAGGGACAGAGAGCTAGATCAGGGGGAGGTTAAAGGGACAGAGAGTGAGATCACGGGAAGGTTAAAGGGACAGAGAGTGAGATTACCGGTAGGTTACCGGGACAATGAGTGAGACTACGGGGAGGTTAAAGGGACAGAGAGTGAAATCACGGAGAGGTTAAAGGGACATAGAGAGAAATCACGGGGAGGTTAAAGGGACGGAGAGTGAAATCACTGGGACGTTAAAGGGACAGAGATTGAGATCACGGGGAGGTTAAAGGGACAGAGTGAGATCACTGGGACGTTAAAGGGATAGAGATTGAGATTACGCGGAGGTTAAAGGGACAGAGAGTGACATCACGGGGAGGTTAAAGGGACAGAGTGAGATCACTGGGACGTTAAAGGGATAGAGATTGAGATCACGGGGAGGTAAAAGTGACAGAGAGTGAGATCACAGGTAGGTTAACGGGACAATGAGTGAGATTACGGGGATGTTAAAGGGTAAGAGAGTGAGATCACATGGAGGGTAAAGGGACAGAGAGTGACACCTCGGTAAGTTTAAAGGGACAGAGAGTGAGAACACGGGGAGTTTAAAGGGAAAGACAGAGATCACTGGGAGATTAAAGGGACAGAGTGTGAGATCACGGGGTGGTTAAAGGGACAGTGAGAGATTATGAGGAGGTTAAAGTGACAGAGAGAGATCATGGGGAGGTTAAAGTGACAGAGACTGAGATCACGGGGAGGTTTAAGGGATAGAGAGTGAGATCACGGGGAGGTTAAATGGAAAGAGAGTGAGATCACTGGGAATTTAAAGGGACAGAGATTTAGATCACGGGGAGGTTTACGGGACAGAGAGTGAGATCACGGTCAGGTTAATGGGACAGAGAGAGATTACGGGGAGGTTAATGCGACAGAGAGTGAGATCACGGGGAGGTTAATGGGATAGAGTGCTAAATTAGGGAGGTTAAAGGGACAGAGATTTAGATCACGGGGAGGTTAATGGGACAGAGGGTGAGATCACGTGGACGTTAAAGGGACTGAGAGTGAGATCACGGGGAAGTTAAAGGGACAGAGAGTGAGATCACGGGGAGATTAAAGGGACAGAGAGTTAGATCACGGAGAGGTTAAAGGGACAGAGAGTGAGATCACGGGGAGGTTTATGGGACAGAGAGTTAGATTACGAGAAGGTGAAAGGGACAGAGAATGAGATCATAGGGAGTTTAAATGGACAGACATTGAAATCACGGGACGATTAAATGGACAGAGTGAGATCACTGGGACGTTAAAGGCACAGAGAGTGAGATCACGTAGAGGATAAAGGCACAGAGATTGAGATCACGGGGTGGTTAAAGGGACAGAGAGTGAGAGCACAAGGAGGTTAAAGGGACAGAGAGTTAGATCATGGGGAGCTTAAAGGGACAGAGAGTGAGATCACGGGGAGGTTAAAGGAACAGAGAGTTAACGGGTAGATTAAAGCGACAGAGTTAGATCACGGGGAGATTAAATGGACAGATAGTGAGATCACGCGGAGGTTAAAGGGACAGAGAGTGAGATCACGGGGAGGTTAAAGGGACAGAAAGTGAGATTACGGGTAAGTTTAAGGGATAGAGAGTGAGATCACGGGAAAGTTAAAGGGACAGTGAGTGAGATCACGGGGAGGTTAAAGGGACAGAGAGATAGATCAGGGATGTTAAAGGGACAGAGAGTGAGTATCACGGGCAGGTTAAAAGGACAGAGAGTGAGATCACAGGGAGGTTAAAGGGACAGAGAGTGAGATCATGGGGAGGTTAAAGGGACTGAGAGTGAGATCACAGGGAGTTTAAAGGGACAGAGATTGAGATCGAAGGGAGGTTAAAGGGACAGAGAGTGAGATCATCGGGGCCAATTAAAGGGACAGAGTGTGAGATTAGGGCATTGGTTAAAGGGACAGAGAGTGAGGTCAGGGGGACAGTTCAAGGGACAGCGAATGAGATCACGGGGATAGTTAAAGGGACTGAGAGTGAGATCAGGGGGAGGTTAATGGGATATAGAGTGAGATCACGGGGAGGTTAAAGGGACAGAGAGTGAGATGACGGGGAGGTTAAAGGGACAGAGAGTGAGATCACTGGGAGGTTAAAGGGACAGAGAGTAAGATCATGGGGAGGTTAAAGAGACAGAGAGTGAGATCAGGGGACATTTCAAGGGACAGAGAGTGAGATCAGTGGGACATTTAAAGTGACAGAGAGTGAGTTCAGGGACAGTTAACTGGTCAGAGAGTGATATCAGGGGACAGTTAATGGGACAAAGGGTGAGATCAGGGGGACCGTTAAATGGACAGAGAGTGAGATCAGGGACAGTTTAAAGGTACAGAGATTGAGATCAGGAGAGGTTAAAGGGACAGAGAGTGAATGTACGGGTAGGTTAATTGGACAGAGAGTGAGATCACGGGGAGTTTATAGGGGCAGAGAGTGAGATCACGGGGAGGTTAAAGGGACAGTGTGAGATCACGGGGAGGTTAAAGGGACAGAGTGAGATCACGGGGACGTTAAAGGGACAGAGAGTGAGATCACGGGGAGGTTAAACGGACAGTGTGAGATCACGGGGAGGTTAAAGGGACAGTGTGAGATCACGGGGAGGTTAAAGGGTCAGAGAGTGAGATCTCGGGGTGGTTAAATGGACTGAGAGTGGATTTACGGGGACGTTAAAGGGACAGAGAGTGAGATCACGGGGACGTTAAAGGGACAGAGAGTGAGATCATGGGAGTTTAAAGGGACAGAGAGTGGAGATCACGGGTAGGTTAAAGGGACAGAGAGTGAGATCTCGTGGAGGTTAAGGGATGAGAGTGTGATCACGGGGAGGTTAAAGGGATAGAGAGTGAGATCACGGGGAGGTTAATGGGAAAGAGGGTGAGATCACGGGAATGTTAATGGGATAGAGATTGAGATCAGGGACAGTTATAGGGACAGAGAGATAGATCAGGGACAGTTAAAGGGACTGAGAGGGAGATCAGCGGTACAGTTAAAGGGACAAAGAGTGATATCAGGGACAGCTCAAGGGACAGAGAGAGAGATCGGGAGCCAGTAAAGGGACTGAGAGTGATATCAAGGGGACAGTTAAAGGGACAGAGATTGAGATCAGGGGGACAGTTAAAGGAACAGAGAATGAGATCAGAGGAAGGTTAAAGGGACAGAGTGAGATCACGGGATGTTTAAATGAAAAGAGAGTTATATCACGGGAGGTTTAAGGGATGGACATTGAGATCACGGCGGTTAAAGGGACAGAGAGTGAGATCACGGTGAGGTTAAATGGACAGTGAGTGAGGTCACGGGGAGGTTAAAGTCACAGAGAGTGAGATCACTGGGAGGTTATAGGGACATTGAGTGCGATGAAGGGGAGGTAAAAGGGACAGAGAGTCAGAGCACGGGGAGGTTAAAGGGACAGAGTGTGAGATCATGGGGTGTTTAAAGGGACAGAGAGTGAGATCACGGGGTGGTTAAAGGGACAGAGTGAGATCACGGGACGTTAAAGGCACAGAGAGTGAGATCACGGGGAGGTTAAAGGGACAGAGAGTGAGATCACGGTGAGGTTAAAGGGTCAGAGAGTGAGATCAGGGGGACAGTTTAGGGGACAGAGAGTGAGATCATGTGGACAGTGTGAGGGACAGAGAGTCAGATCAGGGGGACAGTTACAGGGACAGAGAGTGAGATCAGGGGCAGGTTAAAGGGACAAAGAGTGAGATCATGGGGAGGTTATAGGGGCAGAGAGTGAGATCACGGGGACGTTAAAGGGACAGAGTGTTAGAGTACGGGGAGGTTAAAGGGAGAGATAGTGAGATCACGGGGAGATTAAAGGGACAGAGAGTGAGATCACGGGGAGGTTAAAGATACAGAGAGTGAGATCACGGGGAGGTTAAAGGGAGAGATAGTGAGATCACGGGGAGGTTAAAGGGACAGAGAGTGAGATCACGGGGATGTTGAAGGTCAGAGAGTGAAATCACAGGGAGATTAAAGGGACAGAGAGTGAGATCACAGGGAGGTTAATGGGCCAGAGAGGTGAGATCACGGGGAGGTTAAAGGGACAGAGAGTGAGATCACGGGGAGGTTAAAGGGAAAGAGGGTGAGATCAGGGGTAGGTTAAAGGGACAGAGAGTGAGATCTCGTGGAGGTTAAAGGGACAGAGAGTGAGATCACAAGGGATGTTGAAGGTCAGAGAGTGAAATCACAGGGAGATTAAAGGAGCAGAGAGTGAGATCACGATGATGTTGATGGGACAGAGAGTGAGATCACAGGGAGGTTAATGGGCCAGAGAGTGAGATCACGGGGAGGTGGTTAAAAGGACAGAGAGTGAGATCACGGGGAGGTTAAAGGTACAGAGAATGAGATCACGGACAGGTTAAAGGGACAGAGATTGAGATCACGGGAAAATTAAAGGGTCATAGAGTGAGATCACGGGGAGGTTAATGGGACAGAGAGTGAGATCACGGGGAGGTTAACTGGACAGAGAGTGAGATCAGGGGGAGGTTAAAGGGCCAGAGAGATCAGGGGGAGCTTAAAGGGACATAGGGGGAGAACACGGGGAGGTTAAAGGGACAGAGAGCTAGATCAGGGTGGCTAAAGGACAGAGAGTGAGATCACGGGGAGGTTAATGGGACATAGTGCTAAATCTGGGAGGTTAAAGGGACAGAGAGTGAGATCCATGGGAAGTTAAAGGGACAGAGATTTAGAACACGGGGAGGTTAACGGGACAGGGAGTGAGTTCAGGGGGAGGTTAAAGGGAAAGAGAGAGATTACGGGGAGGTTAAAGCGACAGAGATTGAGATCACGGGGAAGTTAAAGGGACAAAGAGTGAGATCACGGGGAAGTTAAAGGGACAGAGAGTGAGATCATGGGGAGGTTAATGGGACAGAGAGTGAGATCACAGGGAGGTGAAAGGGACAGAGAATGAGATCACGGGGAATTTAAATGGACAGAGATTGAGATCACGGGAAGATTAAATGGAAAGAGTGAGATCACTGGGACGTTAAAGGGACAGAGAGTGAGATCACGGAGAGGTTAAAGGCACTGAGATTGAGATCACGGGGAGGTTATCGGGACAGAGAGTGAGATCACGGGGAGGATAAAGGGACAGAGAGTAAGGTCACGGGGAGGTTAAAGGGACAGAAAGTGAGATCACGGTGAGGTTAAAGTGACAGAGAGTGAGATCATGGGGAGGTTAAAGGGACTGAGAGTGAGATCACGGGAGGTTTAAGGGATAGACAGTGAGATCACGGGAAAGTTA